>NC_142944.1:35001660-35019160 GCF_046866305.1 Octopus bimaculoides | reverse complement strand
TTAGTATTAAACCGAATCGAAATCTGTTCTAGAGAACAATCGTTCTTAGGGTGAACGCTACTAAAAGGAAAACCTTTTAAATTATGGTTATTCGTAAAAATGAACGAAGATTTGTTGGCAAAAACGCAAAAAGCTTATTTTGAAGACTGTAATGTAGTAGTTATAACGAGGTGGCGTGTTATGCCACATATATGAATTTGAAGAACACAATACAGAATTTAAAAAGTATTGGATTATTTGCTGCAAGAACTCTGATATTCAAAGCTGGTTTCTTGCAGAAGATTTTTTTCGTTTTCTTTTTTTCTTTTTTAGCAGTTGAACAGAATGAATGCAAGGAACAAAGAGAAAACCATTCAAAAGTCAACATATAGAATTAGAGCGTTTAAAAGACAAAATAATTAGAAAATAAAGTAAATGAAAAAAATAATGAAACCTTTGAACCTGCATCAAAAATAGTGACAAAAGGTTCTCTTGGTAAGAATTTAATTTTACTGCATGAAAAAGAAAAAGTAAATGTCTATTCTCCTACAATAGAAGAATTTGATTGGATAAGAAATCCTTTTGTTACTATTGAAAATAATGTCCTCGGCTTTTCGAAATCGGATAACAACGGTCGTCATTGTTTTAAAAGATGATCGATGCTTGTTATTGAAATTTAAAGAAACTAACTTGCACAGATTTTGGATTTCAATGGAAGATAAATATCAGAATTTATTCAAAACAGCTTTGACGACTTTGATGCAATTTTCAGTTTTCAACAATCAATACTTGCAAAGCATTTTCTGTTATGGGTAACAAAATGTCGGAAAAGCTATCAGGTTTTTAAGAGCCTTGAATTCAAAATGAATCTGTTTTATTTTAAACTTCTCCTATATATATATATATATATATATATATATATATATATGAAATAAAAAGGAAAATAAGCATTTCAGCTTGACCCAAATATTTCATTAACAAACGGGAATTTCAAATATTTGGTTCTATTTACTCGCTGCTGTAAAATAGGATTAAATTCGTGTTATGTTGCTTTTCAACTTTAAATATGTCTTGCTTGTTTTGCTTTGTTTTTTTTTATTTATTTTAAGGCATATTTCTAATGGGTCATCTCGTTTTTTAGTGAAACAAAAGGGTGCTGCCATTTTTCAAAGACTGCAAAGCACCACATCAAATAATTGACCAAACATCAAGTAAAAACAAATAGCTTTTTAATGATGTTGCTGTTGAAACAATTTTAGATTCGCCATGAAGTTCTCTTTTATCTCTTTTATTTGTTTCGGTTATTTGACTGCGGCTATACTGGAGCACAGCCTTTGGTCAAACAAATCGATCCCAGAACTTATTCTTTGTAAGCCCAATACTTATTCTATCGGTCTTTTTTGCCGAACCACTAAGTTACGGGGACGTAAACACACCAGCATCGGTTATCAAGCGATGGTTAGGGGGACAAACACAGACACACAAACACACACACACACACATATATATATATATATATACATTCATACATACATACATACATATATATATATATGTGTGTGTGTGTGTGTGTGTGTGTTTGTGTGTGTGTGTGTGTGTGTGTGTGTGTGTATGTATGTTTGTATGTATGTATGTATGTATGTATGTATGTATGTATGTATATACGACGGTTTATCTTTCAGTTTCCGTCTACCAAATCCACTCACAACGCTTTGGTTGGCCCGAGGCTATAGGAGAAAACACTTTCCCAAGTTGCCACGCGGTGGGACTGAACCCAGAACAATGTGGTTGGTAAGTAAGCTACTTACCACACAGCCACTCCTGCGCTTTGTTGTTTTATTGTTGTTTTATTTTTATTTATTTCTCTTTTTTATTTTGTTTTGTTTTTTTAGCCTCCACTCTCGGTCAACCCTGGACCATTATCGCTAGGTGGGATTATAAAATTTTTAAATGATCGTATATATTCCTTATTAATAATCTCTTTGAATGTTGGAGTTCAAAGAGAAAGCCATCAGTCCGATCATTGTCTCGGTTTATGATTCTTATTTATTTGCTTTTCATTTTGGCCCAAATCGCTTAACTAAATCGTCTTCCCATAACATGAAGACCTTCCGAATGAATTTTCCAATCTCTTCGATACCATTCCGCAACTACACTAGTTCATCTGTTGTCTATGAAGTTCGTGACATGTCCGGCCCAGTGGAACCTGTTCTTTCGGTATTCTGCGATCAAATCGTTCACTCTGCTCCGTTCTTGTATTGCCTCATGTCGAATATGCTCTCGCATTGGTATTCCTAGCATGGATCTTTCCAAGGCCCTTTGTGTCGTAATCAACCGATGTTCTTTCCTCTTTGTACTCTTCACAGTGCCCCACGTATAAGAGCGCATAGGTAACACAATGCAATTGAACATACTAGCACAGATATATAAATTCATACAGCAGAGACACACACAGAACAAACACACAAACACACTTGTATGTATACAAATGAATATATATGTGTGTATTGTTTTTTAACAGTGTAACTTCAAGAAGACAAGGCTATAAATAATAGTGTATAGAATACTCAGCTAAAAAAGACTGTTCTTGAGACACAAACTCACATCTCCTATTTACATGACAGATGTTCTGCCATTACATCAAAGCAATACTTCGGATTTTCTACAACCATTTTAAAGTGTTCTTCTTACCAACGAAAATTGTATGTTGTTTACGTCATACGAATGTAAAAACTTCGAAGCATATGAAATAATTCGTTTTCATCAATGGAACGCGAAGTTGGTGAAGCTAAATATGTCGAAGCCTTGGGCTTTTCCAATCCAATAGTTATTTTTTAGCCCAACATTCTGTATAATGACAGAGCTGTTATTTATTACTAGTGGGACGATAAAGATTAAGTGAAGTTATTTAAGAAACAAAGGATGATTTGCATTTTTTATGTTTCATTTTGCTAAGTATTTCACTTCCAGTCACAATAAAATATTATATTTTAAAATTTCCCTCTGAGCACTTTGTATTTCTCTTTCTCTCTACCTCGTCAACAAACTTGTAATTCCTGTCTTCATGTCTTTAACATTCCTCTCTTTCTTTTCATCTCTCGCTTCTAATAACTCTCTCTCTCTCTCTCTCTCTCTCTTAACGTAACTGCCTCCCCTGCCCATCTCTCTTTTATCTGCCTTTTTGTAACCTCAACACCAGAACATTACCCTCTGCTAAATATTATATCCTAAACATACCTCTTTCTCTTTACCTTTCTCTCTCCAGACAGACAGACAGACAGACAGACAGACAGACAGACAGGATAGATAGATAGATAGATAGATAGATAGATAGATAGATAGATAGATAGATAGACATGATGATGATGATGACGACGACGACGATGATGATGATGATAGCTTTCCACTTGTGACCGAGGAAAACCATGAGTGACCACTGCCCATACAAAATGCCAGCAATGCCCGTGCACAAGGCTATTGCACCACATAACGTTTTCACCCGGGTTCGCCTCTGCAGCTTCCATATTCGCCGCAGCGCATCCCTTAGTCGCTTGGCCGTCAATTGCATAACCTAAAATTTTAGGTTTAGTAAGACTTTCACAGCATCTCATAGACCTTCTCCACCCTACTGACATGATCCAGAGATAAGCCAGGGTAAAATATTCTGTACCAATATAAGTTGCAGGCCCAGGAATGTAGGAGCGCCATGATTTCAAGCGCAAGCAAAAAATTCCCAAAATGTTCAATGTCATTCCTTGCATATCTGGTTTTATATCAAAGTGACCTGCTGGAGCCATGCTTTAGCAGAAGCTAAGGGGATACCTCACAACCTGTGGTCTTCCAGCGCGCCGGACACCAGCCCGGAATTTCTGAGGGCTCATGCTAGATAGCCGTTGAACCTTTACTGAGTTCATCCGTTCGTTTGTATGTACATACATACATACATACATACATACATACATACATACATACATACATACATACATACATTCATAGCGACTGCTTTCTTGTGTACGAGCAAAGCCATTGCAAGAAAGAATCATTGAAATGAGTCATTAATAATGCAATGTGAAGCCCATATATGACTCTTGAGCCCCGCCAAAGATTTGCATATTTTATTGCATAATGCACAGTTGTGCTGGTTGGCAGAAGGGACCGTTGTCACAGTATGAAGTCTTTCGACATGTCTTTTTAATTCGACAACTGAACGGCACACCTTTCCATAAGCTGCACATGTTCTGTTGTGAACAATAGCTGTATCACAATTTACAAGGGGTCGATTCCTGTGGCTTATTTGATGGCTGGCCATGTCTGTATGACTTAAGCATTTCCTCCTACAAATCACACACGTAAAAATCAATACTCCTTCATTCTTTCTAAGCTTTCTCCTGATCTTCCCGTGTTTCATTCTCTCTTTCAAATTTCCAGCAACCACATAAATACATACATACATACATACATACATACATACATACATACATACGTACGTACGTACGTACGTACGTACGTTCGTACGTACGTTCGTACGTACGTTCGTACGTACGTTCGTACGTAGTGTGCTTTCATATATGACCCGAGATTCGCTTATTCGATTCTATGGAGATTTCGAGTACATATAAAGAAACGGACAGTTAAGGCAAAACAATGATCGTGTGTGTGTGTGTGTGTGTGTGTGTGTGTGTGTGTGTTATAATATTAGATATTATATATTGTATATATATATATATATATATATATATATATATATGAAAGAAGGTTTGAAAATGCACTTATTTTTAAAAAATATTTATTTACTTAACCGGTTTCACTTTTTTAGAAAAAGATTATCAAAAGTCTTTGAGAATAATAAAAAATGTTAAAAAACAGTCTGAGTATTAAAATGCATATATACATTCTTTGATGATAAAATATATTTAAAGTATAAAGCTTTGTATGAACTTTGTAGTGTTACATACTGATTGTCATATTAAGGTGAAATTGTTAAAAACAGTGTTAAAAACAGTGTATGAAAATACACATATGGAAAAATACATATACGTATACATATTCTCATACATATTCTTTGACAATCGAATAAAATTGAGAAGGAACTGACCTGGCCTTTTTCTCTTGTGTATATTGAAGATTGATGAAATGAATTGCATTCTAAAATAAACCTTCTCAAGTAGAATGGAAAGAAACAAAACAATATATAAACTTGAGACATATGTTACGAATTACATGTATTAAGACACTTAACTCCAGACGATGGAATTCAATATACTACTAACAGTGCTGAATTTGCTTACCAAAGAAACAGAAGTCCATATCGTTTACTCGCTGGTTCGATGGTTTGTTTATTATAGCTGACGATCAAAATTTGCTTAAAATGTAAACACGACATACTGGTCGTGTTTGTTTATTTGCAGCTGGTGACATTTAAAGAAATATATTTTCTAGATCTTTGTACAAGTAACCAGCAATAGTGAATACCGCTTTTAAAAGCTGATAATTATTGAATCTTATGTTTATTAATCTATATAAACTCAGAGCAGGCATCAATTAGGAGATCCTTAATCTTTTCATTCTATTTAACAGCGGTTATTCTCCCGAGGGATAATAGATTGTTACACAAACACACACTTCGTCTTCGTCACTAGCACCAATATGTATCCCCTTGAGCTGTTGTAGGCAGTCAGGGGGCATTATTATATGCACACTTATACATACATACATACATACATACAATTTCAGGTTTGTACCTGTAATCATTGGAGCACTGGGATTATGTAACACTTTGCCTAGGTACCAATCTTGAGAAATTAAGCTTCTCAAAACCAGAATGGAATAAGCTCATTCGAAGACTACAGATTAAAGCCATCACTAGAACTGTAAAAACCTGTAAAGCTTTCCAGTAGTTTATCGTTTAAGTATATATGCGCATGTCTAGACATGCAAATATATGCATGAGAAAACATAAAACGAAACATACAAATCTGCACTGCTTCTAAATACTACACATATACACACGTACATACAAAATACCCTATTGATGTTGAAATTCCAATGACGTAGCCTTGGATCTAGGTTAGAAACCGGTTCTTTCTCTTTTGGTAAGAAATCTTGAAATAAAACTGAAGAATGACATATACATATATCGCAAGTATTTGTTCTATTATGGTTGTTGGATTGTTGGCTGCATGTAAAATGATAAACAACACTCACAAACAATTAGCAGAAGCTTTATTTACTGCACATAGTATTTTCTGTGTTCGTCTTTGAATGAAGAATAAAAACTACAATTTATACACACTAGGAGAGACAAAACTCTAGGGATTACGACAAAATATCTCGTATGTATCGATCTGTAACTAGGCTGTCACAATTGAGAAAATATCGTATTAAATTCATGGCGGAAATCTATACATTCTCCTGCCTGGATGGCAGGAGAATGAAAACATGAGCTTGGATTTGTTAAAACAACTGTCTGACATATTGAATCTGTTCTTTCAATCTGCACGAATGGAGAATGAAAACGTGAGTATGAAGTATTTGAAACTATTGTCTCGGCATTCCGAAGCTGCCGCCAAAAATTCACCTTTTTATAAGCCTTCCAAAAAGTTGAATTACGTGATGGTTTGACACTGATTTGTTGGTTAAGCAGCCGATCTCGTGAAACAATAATGAATTCAATGTGGTATTCTTATGGCTGTCCAGAGATTCGATTTCGAATGTGTTGCACATAAATACATATATGTATATATAAAAATTCCATTACAAAAACCCCCAAAATAGCAGACTCACCCAATTATTAAAGTTTTTAAATGTTGAACTTTGAAATTTGGTCTTAACATCGTCAAAGCAAAAAGATTAAATCCAATAAAACTGACTAAAATCCAATAAAATAACTAAAACTAGTGATGCATCCGCTGACTAAAAAAACCTCCCTCTATCTACCAGCATCTTTTTTCTGAACTACTAAAAAATAATCCCATCACTTGAAACCAATACAACTAAATGCACACACCTGTTTATGTGACACGTTTAGTAACGTTTTGCACTTGTGTCTTTTGGTTTCAAGTTGCGTCTAGCAATTTAATAAATGATGCATATATATATATTTCTTTTCTTTTCTTTTCCTTTTCTAGTTTACTTTGTATCTTCCCTCGTTGTTCTGGACTTACACAACAACATTCTTTAAAAGTTATACCACACAATGCTTCACCAAAGCTACTCTCTTTACTCTTTTACTCTTTACTCTTTTACTTGTTTCAGTCATTTGACTGCGGCCATGTTGGGGCACCGCCTTTAGTCGAGCAAATCGACCCAGGACTTATTCTTTGTAAGCCTAGTACTTATTTTATCGGGCTCTTTTTGCCGAACCGCTAAGTTACGGGGACGTAAACACACTAGCATCGGTTGTCAAGCGATGGTGGGGGAGCAAATACAGACACACAAACATACACACATACATATATATATATACGACGGGCTTCTTTCAGTTTCCGTCCACCAAATCCACTCACAAGGTTTTGGTTGGCCCGAGGCTATAGTAGAAGAGACTTGCCCAAGGTGCCACGCAGTGGGACTGAACCCGGAACCATGTGGTTGGTTAGCAAGCTACTTACCACACAGCCACTCCTATGCCTACCTCATTATATTTATATATATGTATATATATATATATATATATATATGTGTGTGTGTGTGTGTGTGTGTGTGTGTGTGTGTGTGTGTGTGTGTGTATGCCATACATACATGAAGACACATTATTGTGCATGTGTATGTATGTATGTATGTATGTATGTATGTATGTATGTCACACGAAGATATAAAAATCAATTTCTGTATAAGCAAATTGTTGTCATTCATTCTAGTGACAATATAAATCTCAATATAAATTCAGTTTGTCAATATAGTGAAATCGATGTCATTAACCTTTTATTGCGTGCGTGCGTGCATATTTCATAATTACATGCATATTCACAAGCAGCCACAGAAACAAACATACATACGCAGGATGCTTACATGTGAGTGCGCGCGTGTGTATGTGTGCGTGCCTGTGTGTGTGTGTGTGTGTGTACAGACACACATGTATATATACATACATGCATGCATAAATCCATCTCATCCATCCGTCCATACATACATACATACATACATACATACATACATACATACATATATACATACATACACACACATACATACATACATGCATGCATGCATGCATACATACACACATACATGTATGCATACATACATACATACATAAATGCATACATACATACATACATACATACATACAGATAAGAGGGATTTCTTGAGTACAGAGAGTGTTTTTAGTCAAATTATAGAAATGCTATTTGAGTCTGCATACATCCGAATTTCTTGTATTGTGGCAATCCTTCATTGATATTTCAAAATATGAATGTTAGATTGAGCTTCACTCCAAATAGCTCACCGTTCTCCCTCCTTTATTCATCTTATTATTTTTATTTATTTATTTATTTATTTATTAGAGTGTATGATGATATGTTGTCCTCCATATTTTCTCTGTCACTCTGTGAGTCTTGTGTGTATTATTCAAGAGAATGTCGATTATGCTGAAGCAGTTATCGAATCAGTCTTAATGTTTTTTTTTTCCGTCTTTAACATAACTACTTAAATTCAGACGGCAAGCAGGTAGAATCGTAAGCACGCCGGGTGAAATGCTTAGAGGCATTTCGTCCGTCTTTACGGCTTGAATTCAAAATCCACCGAAATCGACTTCGAGATTGATAAATTCCAGATGATAAATTCCAGATGAGCACTGTGGTTGATGTAATCAACGAAATTGCTGGCTTGAGCCAAAATTTGAAACCCAAATAACTGCTTCCATAGCAGCATCATGCAATGTGGAACTTTACGAAGAACATTTGTCACCCTATGCTACCTCCTGACGTGACGAGTGGGTCTGAAGATGTAAAGACAGCTAGATGTAAGGAAAGTGAAAATACCAGGAGTGATGACTTTACTGTAATTAATTAAACCTCTTGATGTTCGGTTCTCTTCGGCGTCGTAAGGGACATAGTCACAATGTAACCTTTGTTACAATCGTAAGCACATCTGTCCAACACTCAACTCATATAACCGCACAGATGAGCAGCACATCTTTGAAGCGTTTCCACCTGACTATAGTGTAAACGTTAAGATTCTGGTTTTTGGCATCTAAGATGCATTCATGAGCGTTTATACTTGTACTGCAAGATGGTACTAATAATGGTGACCTTGAAAACAACGAAGTCTGATTTTATTACTGTTATTCCCCCTCCCCGCCATCCTTTTATAGGTTCTTTATTTATCCTTATTCTTGTATTACAATCACTCTTGACTATAGATTTGTTTTATTTAGGCACTTCGGTTAGTACTTCACCTAATGTCTAACACGTTTGGTCACATGGAAATCATGAGTTTATCATGTGTGCAAACCCCATTCCATTTCAGTCAAAGCTTTTTGTTCACGTGATAGTCTGGCGGCGTGATTAGGACTTTTTGTGAACAAGGCCAACAAACACAGCTCATTTTAGCGTGAAAAAGGCAGAGTGATCCGTTCCTCAGTAGATGTCTCTCATGTCACATAGTGGTTCTCAGCTAGATATTCAACAAGTGCGGAGGCGCAATGGCCCAGTGGTTAGGGCAGCGGACTCGCGGTCATAGGATCGCGGTTTCGATTCCCAGACCGGGCGTTGTGAGTGTTTATTGAGTGAAAACACCTAAAGCTCCACGAGGCTCCGGCAGGGGATGGTGGCGAACCCTGCTGTACTCTTCCACCGCAACTTTCTCTCACTCTTACTTCCTGTTTCTGTTGTGCCTGTAATTGAAAGGGTCAGCCTTGTCACACTGTGTCACGGCTGAATATCCCCGAGAACTACGTTAAGGGTACACGTGTCTGTGGAGTGCTCAGCCACTTGCACGTTAATTTCACGAGCAGGCTGTTCCGTTGATCGGATCAACTGGAACCCTCGACGTCGTAAGCGACGGAGTGCCAACAATTCAACCTGGCGCAACAGATGAAGATACATACCGCGGCAACACGCTACACGGCAACAAGAATATGCATTGATGTATAAAAATCAGTCTAAATGTGAATTTCTGATGAAGACTCCTTGCACTTGTAATATAGAGGCGCAGGAGTGGCTACAGGCGCAGGAGTGGCTACAGGCGCAGGAGTGGCAACAGGCGCAGGAGTGGCTGTGTGATATGTAACTTCCATACCAACCACACCTTGGGCAAGTGCGTGGTACCTTGGGAAAGTGCGTGGTACCTTGGGCAAGTGCGTGGTACCTTGGGCAAGTGTGTGGTACCTTGGGCAAGTGTCTTATGCTATAGCCTCGGGCCGACCAAAGCCTTGTAAGTAGATTTGGTAGACGGAAACTGAAAGAAGCCCGTCGTATATATAAGTATGTGTGTGTGTGTGTTTGTCTCCCAACATCGATTTACAAGCGATGCTGGTGTGTTTACGTCTCCGTAAATTAGCGGTTCATCAAAGAGAGCGATAGAATAAGTACTAGGCTTACAAAGAATAAGTCCTGGGGGTCGATTTGCTCGACTAAAGGCAGTGCTCCAGCATGGCCGCAGTCAAATAACTGAAACAAATAAAAGAATAAAAGTATACGTAGTTTCATATAAAATTCAGTTTTCTCGTATAGCATGAACACCTTCTGCATCAATGCAGCAATAAATGATGTATATATACTTACAACAAGCCTTTCCTCATGACCACCCTCCACATCTTTCAGATTTAGTCTTTGTCCTGATTATCAGATAGCGCAGGCACAGGTGCAAGTACAGGCACTCAGTAACGAATGTCTGCAAGAAAAATACAAAGTTGTTATTTTCGTCGTGTTTATACTCAGAGTAAACTTTTGGGAAAAAAAAAAAAAAAAAAAAAAAAAATCAACTTCGCTACGATAACGCTTTTCAAGCAGCCTCGTGCAGTGATATCTATATTGTACATCTTCGAATCATGTTTATATGAGCTACTCGACCGTCAAGGCTGGCATGTCGAATTTTCCACATGACATTGAGTTATGCCTATATCTCTCTATCTGTCTGTCTGTCTGTCTGTCTGTCTGTCTGTCTGTCTGTCTGTCTGTCTGTCTGTCCGTCCGTCTGTCTGTCTGTCCATCCATCCATCCATCCATCTATCTATCTATCTATATATATATATATATATATATATATATATATATATATATATATATATATATATATATATATATATATATATATATATATATATATATATATATATATATATCTGAGTAAGGTGATTAAAATCAAAATAAGCAACAAGGATATGCAGAGGTAATGCAGTACGATTGTTTCATGCAACTCCATTTAATTGAACAACGCAATCATTACATCAATTTAAAATGCAGAGCAATCCTCAGCTGCACAAAGACAGAATTTAATTAAATTAGAGCAGATGGACACATTAGTATAATTTTACCTAAAATCTCCAAGAAGTTAAGGTGATAGACAAAGAACATGTTGCAACTTCAGCTGAAGTTGATATCCTTGATATCCTCTGGATATCTTTGTTGCTTATTTTGATTTTAATCACCTTACTTTGAAATTGTATGGATAATACCGTACTAAATTCTGGTGCCTCAACTTAAGTACCATATTCATCTGAATCTATCTATATATCTATCTACATATCTATGTATATATGTATATATATATATATATGAGTGTGTGTTTGTGTGTGGGGGTGCGTGTGTGTGTGTGTTTGTGTGTGTGTTTGTGTGTGTGTGTGTGTGTGTGTGTGTTTGTGTTTGTGTGTGTGTGTGTGTGTGCCACATTAGAACTTAAGCAGTGCAATATTTTATATTTTTGCAATTACAGTATAGAACATCCTGTGTACGTGAATTTTAGGCCACCATTTCGGGGCTTTCCTAAGCTGGAGTCGGCAGCGCAGTCGCTAGATAAACTGGCTCTTTACATGAGAACAGTTCCTTTTCAATTCCAGCTACTGACTATTGCTCAAAGCTACTCATGGGGTAGAGTTCTGATCAGAATCTGCTCTCGCTGCAGATCTCTACTCTTCCATTTGCTACTCTGCTCTTGAAAAGTGATGCCTAACTTACTTTAACAATTTCATCTGGACTTGTCACAAATCTATGATATCATACACATTATTTATCAATATGGTTATTACGTAAATGATACAGGTATCATATAAATTACGACCATCTTGAAACAGCTGTCGAAATAAGATTTTGCATATTTTTTTTCTTCGTTTAATAATCTGTACTTATGTGCCTCTCCGTGTAAATATGTCTCATGACTGACGCGTGGCACACAGTGCACCTGTTCAGACAACGTCGATTTGATGGAGAGAGTGAACTAATGTGTGACACAAACATGTGATCACTATAAACAAGTCGTTCGGCAAAAGCTGCTCGTTCATACGTCGTCTCCGACGGGAGAGTCCATCATATATAAAATACTGGAGTTAATCCATTTGACTAAAAATACTTCAAGGCAGTATCCCAGCATGACTGAAACTCTTCGAAACGCCAGTGTTTTAATGGTAGCAGCTGATGAAGGATATGTTCTCTATGTGGCCTGCGTGTTTTTTGTACCTTGTTTATCCTTTTGTCCATGTTTTTTTGCAACGTCATGTACCCAGATATGTATCTATATGTACATGTAGATGAAGATATGTACATACATGTACATATATATGCATATACTCATATATTGTTTATATATATATATATATATATATATATATATATATATATATATATATATATATATATATATATATATGGGAGAATATACAAATAATAACAACAGACGAGGACAGGTGGTGTAAATAACAAAAGTATATATTAGTATGACGCTCGGGAATACGGAAAGTCTTTGACGTTTCGAGCTACGCTCTTCAACAGAAAGAATACGGAGACAAGGAGAAAAACACGGAGAAAAAAAAATGAATAGTGTTCAGTCAACGGTCAATCATAATAATGGCCGATCATAACAATGGCTGACCGGAAGTTAGAAATTCTTATTTCAGGAGAGCTAAGAAAGGGGGAGATAACAAACGGTGATCGGGAACGAGGGGCTGTGTGTGGGAGGTAGAATGCTGGTGATCTTGACGTATGTAGTGTGAAAATGGGGAAGGGAGAAAGGGAGAAAGTAGTTGGTCAGTTGTAGTGTGTGCATGGTGTGATGCGAGGGTATTGGTGTGGTGTGCGTGGTGTGATGCGAGGGTATTGGTGTGGTGTGATGTGAGGGTGTTGGGAGGTGGGGAAGGCATGGGTGGAGTGTGGGGTAGAGGTAGGGGTCTGTGGGTAGGGTGGGGTATGTGGGTAGGGGTGGGTGGTGGGTGTAAGGAATTGGATGGGGTGGAGTGGGAAGGTAGAGTAGGAGTGTGTTGGGGTGTGGTGGGATGAGCTTATGAGGGGGTGTTGACGAGGAGGGAGAAGGGGAAGGTGGATGTAAGAGAGGGGGAAGATGGGTATGGGAGGGGAGAGGAGATAGGAGAGAGGGTGGGTATAAGAGAGGGAAGGTGGATTGAGAGAGGGGGAAGGTGGGTATGGGGGGGGGAAGAGGGGAGGGTGGGTATGGGGGGAGAAAGAGAGGAAGAGAAAGAGAGGAAGAGAAAGAGAGGAAGAGAAAGAGAGGAAGAGAAAGAGAGTGAGAGAGAGGGAAGAGGGGTATGGGGGGGGAGAAAGAGAGGAAGAGAAAGAGAGTGAGAGAGAGGGGAAGAGAGTGAGAGAGTAAGGGTGAGAGAGTAAGAGAGTAAGAGTGTAGAGAGTAGGAGAGTAAGAGTGTAGAGAGTAAGAGTGAGAGAGGGGGGAGTACGAGAGAAGAGAGTGAGAGAGAGTAAGAGAGAGGAGAGTAAGAGAGAGGAGAGTAAGAGAGAGGAGAGTAAGAGAGAGGAGAGTAAGAGAGAGGAGAGTAAGAGAGAGGAGAGTAAGAGAGAGGAGAGTAAGAGAGAGGAGAGAAAGAGTAGGGGTGAAGAGAAGTGGGAGTGGAGAGAAGTATGAAGAGAGGTGAAGAGACGTACAAAGAAGTAGGAGTCGGAGCAGGAGGTGGGGGAGGGGAGAGATGGGTGGTAGGAGGGAGGGTGGGGGAGAGAGACAGGAGGAGGGGGTTAGATGAAGAGTGGAGGGGAGTTGAGCCCATGTGGCGCAAAGGAGCGAAGATAGAAGATTAATCCCTATATATATATATGGAGTGGAAGAGAGAGAAAGAGGCAAATCAAAAATAAAACAAAGATAAGAACAAAAACAACAAAAGTCAAAAGGACGTACATAGTGAATGTATTAGGTTTATGTTCACTTTAAGATGATAAAAAAAGAGTGGAGGATAACATTTCGAGCATGGCTCTTCATCGGAAAGAAAGAAAAGGTAAGGTCTGGGTCTGGAGAGAAAGAAAATAATAGTCCGAAAAAAATACGCGTGTCATTACATGGCTGAAGTGGCATACATACTTACGCACATACCATACATATATACATTTACATAGACATGTGTGTGTTCATTAAATAAAAAGTTGATAGTCTCCTCTGAGTTTTGCCCTTGTCTAGTCTGTTCACATTCGTTAACAGCCTAACCAAGTGTGAAACTCAGAGTAGATTGTCAGCTTTTTATATAATGAACTTACACAGTACCCTGCATATTGAATTCTATAGCTTGTCTGTTCTATGAAAAATATGTAACACGTTCAAGTGCATTTGGACGCAAGAAAACCTTCCGCTGTGAAAACAGTTCAAGGAGAAAATTCTCCTCATAGACATGAGCGAAAATACGTTTGCCAGTAAATTACGTCATTGGACTGTAGGACACGTGCTTTTTTGGTGGGGGGGGGGCATCCTTTTGCTTCATCAATTATGAACACCAAATCTGTCATTCGCATCCCAATACGAGCGGAATTATTCTTATTGAAACAGTATGCAGTACGTTTGCTGGTATGCATAAAGCCTGGTCAGGACTTTTTGCGCAGTGGAAGTTATTCTCACGGCTGAAACACTCGATCGTGTTAAATACGACTTTACATGAATATATTTTGTTTAACGCTGCTATTTAATTCTAGCTTGACCAAGCTTTACAGAAATCAGCAAACGTACTGTATGTTGCTTTAATTAAAACAAATTTCGTTCTTTTCAGTCTTTGAAGCATAAGTGCATGTGCTGATGAAGCAGAAGTGCATGTGCTCCATGATCCCCTAACATCGCTCTCAGCCCAATTTGTGTTTTCATACATGTCTAAGAGGAGAATTTTCTTATAGGACTATTTCCACAACGTAAAGTCTTCTCACATCCGATGCATTCCTACAAGGACAGCAGCATAAAGAAGTGCTGATAGCTAAATATGGATGTAACCTATGGATGAGGGAGACTCAGAATGACGTGGAACAAAGTAGCGAAAACTGACTCCAGGATGTTGAGCCTCCTGGAGGAAATGGCAAAGGACTAAGATGATTGGTGAGAAGACCTATACATAGGCGTGATTGTATGGGTAGAAGCTTGCTTCCCAACCACATGGTTCTGGGTTCAGTCCCACAGCGTGACACCTTGGGTAAATGTCTTCTACTATAGCTTCAGGCTGACCAAAGCCTCCTGAGTAGGCTTCGTTGACGGAAACTGAAAGAAGCCCACCGTGTAGATATATATATATATATGTATGTATGTATATATATATATATATATATATATATATATATATATATATATATATATATATATATATATATATATAAATATATATATATATATATATATATATATATATATATATATATATATATATATATATATATATATATGTATGTATGTATGTATATATATATATATATATATATATATATATATATATATATATATATATATATATATATATATATATATAAATATATATATATATATGTATGTATGTATATATATATATATATATATATATATATATATATATATATATATATATATATATATATATATTGACCGTTGACTGAACACTATTCAATTTTTTTTCTCCGTGTTTTTCTCCTTGTCTCCGTATTCTTTCTGTTGAAGAGCGTAGCTCGAAACGTCAAAGACTTTCCGTATTCCCGAGCGTCATACTAATATATACTTTTGTTATTTACACCACCAGTCCTCGTATGTTGTTATTTTTTGTATATTCTCCCATATATATATATATATATATTTGTGTGCCTTTGTATCTGCGTTTGTCCCCATACCATTGCTTGACAACCGGTGTTGGTATGTTTATATCCCCGTAACCTAGCAGTTTGGCAAAAAGTATCGATAGAATAAGTACTAGGCTTATAAAGAATCAACCCTGGGGTCAATTTCTTCGACTAAAACCCCTCAAGGTGGTGCTCCAGCATGGCTGCAGTCAAATGACTGAAAGAAGTAAATGATTAAAAGATCTTAGCAGTTATGTGTCCCTGTACCCAACCCACATTTGCCAGTATGGCACTATACCTGCCAATGAATATCCCTTTACCTTGAGCGCCATCTTATGACTGCCATACTCATCCATAACTCTCATATCCCTTTCATATCTGCCACCAACACCCCCTTAACCATCACTCACTATATCCACCCACTACATACCTCTGATCTCAATCTCTTTTACAGTGCATCCTTCTCTCTTACTTTCCCATTTCACATCATCTCCCCTTTTCTCATCTAGGTAAGGTTTTGTTTTGCTGTTGCTCTTTACCTCCCTCCTTATATGTACTGCCACTTTTATCCCCTTCTCCCTGATCCACTCCTATTTTCTTTTAACTTCTCTCAAATTAAGATTACTATTCACTGCAACCACCTCTATCCCTTTCTCTAACCATCTGTCACTCTCCTCTCACACCCTTGCAAACCTACTCCCATAGCCTTTCCAGTTCTTTGTTTGTCACTACTCTCCATTATTCACCTTCTGGTGTTAATGCTTCTCCTCTACTCCATCCTCCAATGCTTCTCCATATTGTGGTCATGGATTAATAGATTCTCTTACTTTAAGTCATTAAATTCTGATTCTATTAGACCAGTCTTTCTCAACCATTTTTTTGCCTATGGACCCTTTTGATTCCTATTTTACTTGGGTGGACCCTCCAAGCCATTCGATGTTTAAAAATTCTTATTACATTTTTACAATCAAATATTAGTAGGAACTATATAAAGATAATTATCAAAATATTTTGTGTTTTGTAAAAGAATAAGCAATTTATTGCACATAAACTTTAACACCAAAATCTTAAATGGACCCTGGTTGAGAACCATTATGCTAGTGTCTGCCAAACTTTTTTTTTACCTTACGACACACTGGGCGAGGAGAATTTATTTTGCGGCACAACAAATAAAAATCACAGCAAAACTGAATATACTTTATTAGTATGAATAAAAAATAAGTTCTCATAGTAACAATAGAATTGCATTGTTTTATGAACACACATACACACACACATACACACACACACACACACATACACACACACACACACACACACACACACACACACACACACACACACACACACATA
>NC_142944.1:34984160-34994160 GCF_046866305.1 Octopus bimaculoides | reverse complement strand
CTGTGGCGATCTTTTTTGTATAGTGACGCTGAATTGCCTCGAGTTCTGCTGTCCGCTTGACACTGTGTGGTGACCACAACTGAGAACAATAGTCTAGGCAGCTCAGAACAAATATCTTCCATAGAGTCAACATGACTTTTTGATCCCTTGTTCGGAATGTCTTCAGTATCCACCCTGCCAATTGTCTGCACTTTGCTGTCAACTTGACAATGTGCATGTGAAATGATGCATCACTACACATGTTGATGCCCAAGTCTCTTACTGTTTGTGGTTCTGGAATTACAGTACCTCCAGGTCCTGTGTATGCCAGTTGGGAGGCACTTGTCGCCTTGTAGCGCAGTACTTGAAATTTTTTTGCATTGAACTGCATATTATTTTGCTCTGCCCACTTGTATATTGCACTTAGGTCATTCTTCAGGCTTATAATATCATCAGGATTCTTTATTGCCTGAGATAGTTTTGTGTCATCAGCGTAGCTACCGACAGTGGCTCTCCGAGTGACCGTGGGCATGTCCAGAAGGGCATTATTATTATTATTATTATTATTATTATTATTATCATTATTATTAATAATAATAATATTTAGCAGAAGCAACAGAGTGACTCAATGGCTGAGAGTTTCGTATGTTAGCACTGGTCAAACTAATTACAAATCAAGAGGTTATAAATTTATACACCAGTGATAATGGCATGATAATGGCATGTCCCTGGGTAGTTCTGGAACAAATTATAAAAACAATTACAATGTCACATGGATAATTCCTATTTCTCAAATAGCTTGCAAAATATAAATTTTCAATTTGAAAAAGTTAATTGTCTACATGACACCACTAACATGGCAGTGGTACTCAGCATGACTGTTATCAAGTGACATTAAGGCAAAGAAACAACTGCATGCACACACGCATGCACACGTGCACACACACATCATATATCTGTAAAAGAAGTACACTCTAAATTATACATAGATACTCTCTTTACTCTTTACTCTTTTACCTGTTTCAGTCATTTGACTGTGGCCATGCTGGAGCACCGCCTTTAGTCAAGCAAATCGACCCCAGGACCTATTCTTTGGAAGCCTAGTACTTATTCTATCGGTCTCTTTTGCCGAACCGCTAAATGATGGGGATGTAAACACACTAGCATCGGTTGTCAAGCGATGTTGGGGGGACAAACACAGACACGCAAACATATACACACACATACATATATACGACAGGCTTCTTTCAGTTTCCGTCTACCAAATCCACTCACAAGGTTTTGGTCGGCCCGAGGCTATAGTAGAAGACACTTGCCCAAGGTCGTATGCAGTGGGACTGGACCTGGAACCATGTGGTTGGTAAGCAAGCTACTTACCACACAGCCACTCTACACAAATATAAGAGTTAGAACTTGTGATCTGCCCATGGACCTTTTTTTTGGAAATTTTTGCCCGCCGCACTAAAAAGTTTCCCCACCTCTGCTCTAAAGCATAGAGCAGTAATGTATTTACATGTAGTTAAGTCTATGTCTGGTCACAGAGTGACCAATGGTTTTGCATTCACAAAGGGCTTAGCTCTATGGATATCTCAACAGCCTCTAATGTTACAGACAAATGTAACTCATCACTATTGGGAGGCAGGAATCTGTTATAGTCATATATCATCTATATATCTACACACACACACACATATGGACTACCATGTTAGCTTGACAATAACTATTAATATCCAGTACCACTGCCGTAGTCTACTTTAGAGAGACTCAGAAACATTAATATTTATATATATATATATATATATATAAGGTTTTCGAAGGACCGGAGAGATTATGTCCGGGTGGAGAATTATACCAGATATAGTACTATACAAAATACCGAAAGGATCTTCACCTCTTACATCACACATTTCTTCTTACTTCAACGTCGAGATGGTATAATTTCCGGGGAGAGAGATAATTTTTGCGGCTGAAGATAGCTTTACATTGTAGATTATACACATATTATATTATGTTATATTATATTACACACATGTAGAGCTTGAAACACGTGTACCGCGGAATCCTTTGTAGTTTTGTTGTTTCTTTTTACTTTTGGATTTACAATTTATTCCTTCACCGCAACCACTAGCTGGAATACACAGGTGCTTACAATTGTCAAGTATTACCTCTAATTTTCAATTTATATATATAGATAGATAGATAGATAGATAGATAGATAGATAGATAGATAGATAGATACATTTCTTTTATTAGCCACACAGGGCTCAACGAAGATGGGACAAATACAATGTAGAGCTTTTCTTTTTGGGAGGGGGAAGGAAGGAAAAAAAAAAAGAAAAATTGGTGGTGCCGATCAAAAGGGATCGTAGGAAGGGAAAAAGGGGCAGTTCGATCAAAAGGGATCAAAAAAAAGAAAAGGAAAGGCCGATCAATAGGGATCGTGTATCACACAGTAATGTTCTCGTGTAAAAAGAGGGGAGGACAGTTTAGGTTTAGCCGTGGAAGGAAAAGCCCACGGAAAAGACCACGGTAACCTTGGTCAATATTCTCATTGAAGAAACTATAACAGTAAGTGACTCTCTTTTGCCTTTTTGTTTTATTTTTTTTTTCTTGTTCATAGGGTTATGCTCAAGATGGTTCCGTCGTTCACACGTGCCATCCTTGCTACATTCACCCATCTTTTTTTGAAGCATTCACTAGACAAGACTTCCCTTTCTACTCTCAACTTCCTCTTCAGGTGATACTTGAAGAAGTTGATGAGAGATTGCCCAGAGAGGAAAGTCTTTGTCTCTAGACTTTTCAGACGCGTCCACCATACACATTCTTTCGCCATAGCCACAAGTACGATGAAAATAGCTCTTCCTTCCCGTTTAAAGGAAGGAGGCGCGACAATATTCACGATAGACTCGGCTGATAGACCGACTCGTCCCACACGCGATAGCAGTTGTTCGACGTAAGCCCACAGCTCGGAAATGGTGGGACACTGTACGAGTGCGTGCAGAACGGTTTCGTCGCTCTGCCGGCATCTCGGACAGGTCGGCCCCGTGTTTCTCGAGCCATGCCTGTAGAGCTTATCCCGAACGGGTAGTGCTTCTCGATAGCACTGCCAGGCCAGGGATCTCTGGAAGTTGTCCATAGGTCCTGGCCCGAAGGCCGTCTTAAACAGGCGGGTCAGGTATTCCTCGTCGACGCCCAGGTTCGCCCCGAGATCGTCGTCGTACCTTCCCTCCACTAATCCACTATAGAATGCGTTAGTTGTGATGCAGTCGCTCAAGGTTGACCCGGGTTGTTGGAGTTGCCGAAGAGCAGCGCGACACTCGCGGTGCCATTCGCCCTTCCTCGGCCTCTTCTTGATCCATGACTGCAGTTCGGTCATGGAGACGAGCTGCGGGAAAGCGCGCCGCACAAACGGTGACCACACCTGTTCACCGCTGTCTACGTAGAGCCGGAGATGTCGCAGTCTCAGCGCGTGTCTGCGCATCATCAACCACGGCATGCCCAGTCCTCCTTTTAACGGGTGTTGGCAGCAAACGGATCGCCTAACCATCGGAACGCTTCCTTTCCACAAGAAGCGGAAGAGGATGCGCTCCAGTTTGGTGATGGTAGGGTCGGGACAAGGAACGACGGTCAGGCGGTAGTAGATGACGGACGCGATGTACGTGTTCGCCACCTCCGCCCGACCTTTTAGGGAAAGCTTCCTCTCGGCCCATTGCCGGGCTAGAGTGGCCACCCTTCTCGTTATCTCGTCCCAGTTCTTCTCCGTTTGGAGGTCTGGACCAAACCAGACCCCGAGCATCTCAACCGGACCGTCAGTCCAACGTCCCACGACGGAGGCGCTACTTGACGGCATGGGGTTGCTTCTCCAGGTGCCGAGCCGCAAGCCCACTGACTTATCCCGGTTGATTTTCGCTCCCGTTACCGCTTCGTAGTCTCTCAGTGTCTCGCCGACAAGCTCGATGTGCTTTTGGCTAGACACTACGACGGTGACGTCGTCCGCGTATGCCGACACGCTCGTCCCGCATCCCAACTCTCGCGGGATGCCCCTCAGCGTCGCCAGCTTCCGCAGTAGTGGCTCGAGAGTCAACACGTACAGAAGCGACGAGAGGGGGCATCCCTGACGGACCGAACGTGCAATGTCGAAGGGTCTTGATAGATGCCCATTGACGCGAACTACCGAACGGATGCCTCTGTACAAGGCAGCCATCCAGCCGCGGAAAATGGGACCGAAGCCGGCTGCTATGAGGACAGCCTCCAAGTATTGATGGTCTACCCTATCGAAAGCTTTCGATTGATCTAAATTGATCAGGGCCCCACCCATGCCAGGTTCCTTAACTACCCTCTCTATGATGTAGCGCATCAGATGGAGGTTGTCATGGATGCTCCTGCCCGGCACCGCGCACGTTTGCGCCTTGCCGATCAGTTTCTCGATGACAAGCGCCAACCGCTTGGCTAACACCTTGGCCAAAATTTTCAAGTCTGCATTGAGCAGAGTGATGGACCTAAAGTTATCTATGACGTCCCCCTTGTTTGGATCTTTCTTCAGCAGCGTTACGGCTCCTCGACTCACAAAACCGGGAATGCTCCCGTTTTGCTGCCAGTTGCAGTACACCGCCACCAAGACGTCTCCAAACAAGTCTGGCTTACAGTTGTAAAGCTCGTAGGGCAGACCATCCAAACCCGGAGATTTGTCCCTCGAGCATCCCGCCATCGCGTCCCTCACTTCCGCCGCCGTGATGGCACCTTCGCAGCACTCCGCCTCTCTTGCCGAGAGTCGTGGCAGGCTGTGCAGGTAGGCACTGAAGTCCACCCTGTGTTCTCGCTCGCCATTCGTCCCAAACAGTCGAGCAAAGTGCCGCTGAAAGGCCTCACACATTTTGCTTGGCTCGAGCAGTTCGCGCCCCTGTTCGTCCACCAGAGACCGAATGGTGGCTTTGTTGCCCTGTTGCGCCTCCGCCACCCGGGCCTCTCGTGCGGCTCCAACACCTTCGTTTCTTAGAGCACGCATCCTAGCCCTGACAACGCACCCTTCGTGTTTGGCGTTGAAGTGTTGGTCAAGGGCCAACCTCGCCGCCAAAACGTCGGATGCGATGCCACTTCTAATTGCCTCTTCTAGCTTCTTAACTAGTTCACCCTCTACTCTGTTTCTGTCTATGGCTAGTGCTTTGCTATACCTAACCGCTTCTGCTTTTATTGCTCTCTTGAGGGCAAACCACCATTTGTTATTGATGATGACTCCTGTCAAAGCCCTCTTTACTAACGTGCTAATCCGGTCTCTGAAAACTGGTCTCGACGGGAAAGACGCGTTTAGTTTCCAGTAACCGGAGCCCTGCCTATGTGTCTTATCTAAATCTAGCGTACACGTCACAAGTTTGTGATCCGTGTAGCTGACTATGTGAAATTGTGGACACCCTATGCTATCTCTATCTACTCTCCTACACAGTATTCTATCTAGATACGATCTCGACGACCCGATGCGGTTTGTCCATGTCCACATTGGCGCATTCGGGTAATCGAGTCGGTACCTGTCAGACAGTTGAAAGCGTCTCAGCAGGTCTTTGAGGCATTTGCATCCCCGTCTATTCCTATCTCTGCCCACATAGTCTAGATGCGTGTCCAAGGTAGCATTCCAATCCCCCACTAAAAGTAAAGGACGAGACGTTCCTAGGAATACTTCTAGACGTCGAAAGAAATCCGGCCTACCTGTTAAAGGTGGTGCGTATACTGATATGAGTCGAAAAGCACACTCATCGCTGCCATCGACATCCAGAACAACCAATCTACCCTCCGGGTCTATGAATACTGTCTTTACTTCGAGATCCAGACTCTTGCGAAAGAGTACCGCCGTGCCACTACCGCCCATTCTCGGCAGACAGGGAGAAAAATAAATGTTAAACTGTCTGCCAAACATGGACGATAGGGCCCGCGGATCATGGAGTCTGGTCTCGCTTATGGCTATGATTTCTAGTTTATGTGACTTTATGTCATTTAGGAGGTACCCTTGTTTCCAAGGGGACCCCAAGCCACGCGCATTTACACAACCAATCTTGAGCATCATTTTGATTTGAGTGTTAAAGTTTTATAAAGAGAGTCACTTACCGTTTGAGAGTTTTTGTGTCTCCTCCTTCGGGTTTTCTTCGAGGAGATCACTATATAGTTTTTTCGCCAGGTATTTTTGGCATTTGCCAACTGCCTTTGGAAAAATAGATTTTAGTGTGTGGTGCAGGGTTGGTGTTATGTGTAGTATTTTGATGTGTTCTGGCGGTGTTGTGTATGGGTGGTTGCTGGTTTTTATGTCTTCGTTTGTTATGTTTGTTTTTGTGTTGATGTATTCCATCAACTCTGAGTTTTTTGTGTTGATGGCAGTGAGCATTGTGTGTGTACTTGCTTTTGGGGTTTTGTTGCTTGTGTTGTAGTTGTGTGTGCTTGTGTTGGTGTCTGGAGTGTTTTCGGGAGTTGTGTATCTCCCTGCTTTGTTTGTGTTTGCTTTTCTTTTCTTGCTCCTCTTCCTCCTTCCTTTCTGGGCTATTTGCCATTCCTCATTACTTTCATCTTCCGACGAAGGTTCTGAGGAATCGGAAGGGGGTAGGGGCAAATTGTGAGCGTCTGTGTGTGCTTGTGTGAGTGGTTGTGTTGCTGTTTTTGTTGGTGCTGATGGCTTGTTATTTGTGTGAGGTGTGTGTGATGTGGGGGAGGGGGAAACAGTCTTGGAATTTTCTTTCTTTTCCCCTGCTTCCTCACTTGTTGTTTTTGCAGATGCTGTTGTCTTCTCAGTTGTCAGTGTTGCTTGTGTTTCTCTTGTTTTGATTGTTGATGGTGGTGTTGGTAGTAGGGGTTTTTTTTCCGGGTTTTGGTGGTTGCCCTTGTTGCTTTTTTTGGTTGGCGGCGGTTGGGCAACTGTCCTTGAGGTGTGCCTCGCTGCCGCATACATAACAACGTGGTCGCCTTCCTTCCACCACTACATATAACTTGTGGTCCTTTGCCAGTTGGATGTGTGTGGGGATCTTTTGGCACTCCTCTTCAGTGATGTGGAGGAGGACTTCGACTTTTTTTCCCCCTTCCCAGTTTTTCTCCTCTGCAGTAGCAATTTCTAATATATTTGCCTCCTCCATTTCGAGGCATATAGAACCTACTATCCACTGTGTTTCCACTTGTGAAGGGACATTCTTTACTGTCACCTTCGTCACTCTCTGTCCAAGATAACTCGGTATCATCACCAAGTCATCTGTGTGGAGAGAGAGTGTTGAAAATTCCTTCGCTAACTGTTCGCTCTTAAAGCGTACTAGGACCGTGGCAAATTTTCGTCCCCAAGTAACATGACTTTGAAAGGGCCATATCGGTTTGAGACAGATCTCAACTTTTTGGGTGGAGAAATTCTCCGGTCGCTTCGTTTTCTTGTTGATAAGTCTGTATGATATGTGCTTCTTGTTTGTATTTTCAATAATTGCTTTTGGTATGTGTATTTGTACAGTGTCACCTTCTTTCGTGAGAAGGGATTTTGTGTCATTGATTTGTTTTTGGGTGAATGTTAATATTGTTCTTTTTTCTTTCGTTGCATCGGCAAAATTTGTTTTTGTGATGCTGGCAGATATGTTGTTTGTGGCGTTTGTGGTGTTGTTTATCTTGTTCGTCTTGTAGTTGTTGATGGTGGTATTGACAGTGGTGTTGGTACTGCCAGGTTCAAAGGTGGTGGTAGTGGCGGCAGAGTTTGTCGAAGTAGTGGTGGTGTTGGTGTTGAAGGTCGGTGTCCTGTTGTTGTTGCTGTTGTTATTGTCACTGGTAGTAGCAGTGGTGAGGACAGTGGTCGTGTTAGCAAGGACATTTGTGTCGTTGTCGTTGTTGTTGCTGTTGTTGTTGTTGTCTTTGTCGTTGTTGTTGTTGTTGTCACTGGTGACGGTGGCAGGCAAGACTGCTGTAGCAGCAGAGTTTGTACACGTGATGGTGGTAGTGGTGGTGGTTGAGGCAGCAGCAGTTGACTCAGAATCATTGCTCTTCTTCATCACTTGTCTGCGTTCATGCGGAACGGCATTAAGTGTTTTCGCCTCTGGCATTAGGAGCGGGAAGTCGGCCTCGTTGAAAACCTTAGCCATATTCGTTTTAAAGAATATGGCTAGGAACGAGGAAGATATGTTTTAATTTTTGGAAATAAGGCTCTAAATAGAGCTATTTCCGATTTGAAAAATATATGTCCACGAAGTATTTTGTGTTATACACAACTTATACAAAATTTTAAAACAAAATAGGTCTTTTAAGAGGTGAAAAATGCAACTTACATGGGAGCCGATGTGTCTACCGTCCGTCCATGATGATAGATAGATAGATAGATAGATAGATAGATAGATAGATAGATAGATAGATAGATAGATAGATAGATAGATAGATAGATAGATATATGAGTGTGTGTGTGTGTGTGTGTGTGTGCATATGTCCACAATACATTAAATGAACATGTGTCATTTGCAAGAACCTATGTGTCTCCAACTCATAGGTTCTTGCAAGATGTGACATTCTAAACATAGACAGTCTCTTTACCAATGTGCAACTGATGTGGGTTGGTCACATGGTATACATTGAAGACACTACTCAGCTTAGCTCTGGTGCCAGGGATCAAGGCCACCCGTAGCTTTGTTATATGGACATTATAAAAAAACCTTCTTGAAAACCTGTAAGATAAATCTGAAGACAAGGGTATTGGAAACACTGATTAGAACCCAGTAGAGTAGCCCTTGTTACCATGTCATCTCCGACTTGGAGGCATCTGGGATCAACACCCTGAGGGAGAAAGAGCTCAGTGTGGAGCTAAGTCCAATCTACTCCAGATGACAGAGTCTGTGACTGCAATATCTGCTGCTGGATCTGCAAATCCTAGATAAGCCTGAATTCCCAATTCATCAGACAACACCATAAAACATTGAGCTAAGAGTGCTGTGCAGCTATTTCTTACTGAGACCTCATTCATCAAAGCAATGAGTGAGTCCCATAACGACGGCAACAACAATAACAATAACGTGGTGTCACATAAAAAGTATTTGTGCTGAAACCACAAAAGAATTACCCTGTATACTTTGTAAATTGTCTGGCATTAGGAAGGGCATCTAGCCATAGAAACCATGCCAAAGCAGACAAATGGAGCCTGGTGTAGCTCTTCAGCTTGCCAGCTCCTGTCATTCCTTCCAACTTATGCCAGCATGGAAAATGGACATTAAATTATGATGATGATGATGATGATGATGATGATGATGATGATGATGATGATGATGATGATGATGATGATGAATGCCTGTTTTCACAATGCATTAATTCTTTTAGAAAAACAATTCTTAGACTAAAATAAATGTTGGAAAGAAAAGTAGTTTGAAATTCTCAATATAATATTACAATAATCATGATTTATATTCTAGAGATGTAATTAATACATCAATTGATTATATATAATATGTTGGGGACAGGAAGTGCATCCAACCATAGACCATCCGTTGGTGACAGGAAGAGCATCCAGCCATAGACCATCTGTCTTGACAAGTTTCATCTGACCGATGCAATAATGGAAATCTAGATGATAAAATGGTAAATATATACTTCACATCATCCATCAATCGTCTTGGATTAATCCAGATATGAAATTCAGAGGAATGATGTCCTATACTATATCAGTTTTCAAATATTTTAGTAATAAATCCATATTGAGTAATCTTTTTATTTTAGGGTTTATGTAAATTCTTTAAGTATCAGTACATAGACAGAGAGACAGGCAGACACAAGTCAAGTGTGAACAGTAGTTCATATAGTAGTCCTACCAATAGTAGAACAGTACACTATATATATATAGTGTATATATATATGCGCCATGATAGATTGCTAGCCACTACACATTCTTTATTTTCTCTCCTTGTTTCTTTCTTTGTTCCTTTCTGTCAAAGAGCATAGGCTCGAAATGTTAAAGACTTTTTCACTTCCCGAGCATAATACTAATACGTCTGTTTGTTGTCTACACTACCTGTCTTCATCTTTTGTTTTTTTGTGA
>NC_142944.1:34976660-34981660 GCF_046866305.1 Octopus bimaculoides | reverse complement strand
ATACACATAATGAGAAATATGCTCACAGATAGATAGAGAGACAGACAGACAGACCAGCAGAGAGAGAAAAAAGAGAGAGTGTGAAAGACTGAAGGAGAGAGAGAAAGAGAAAGAGGGAGAGATTATAACTTACAGAACACAATTAAAATAAAAAAATTTCCTCTCCTCACACACATAAACAGAGAGGGAGAGAAAGAGAAAGAGGGAGAGATTATTACGTACAGAACACAACATAAAAACTTTTCCTCTCCTCACACACATAAACAGAGAGAGAGGAAGAGAGAGAGAGGAAGAGAGAGAGAGGAAGAGAGAGAGAGGAAGAGAGAGAGAGGAAGAGAGAGAGAGGGTAAGAAAGAGAGAGCGGTTAAGAGAGAGAGAGAGAGAAGTTACAGTTTATTAATTAAAACTTCAAGAGAAATATGGTGACGCACATAAACAAGAGAGAGAAAGGGTGAGGGAGAGAGAAAGAGACATTATAACTTATGGAACACAACATAAAATCTTTTCCTTTCCTCACACACATAAACAGAGAGAAAGAGAGAGAGAGAGAGAGAGAGAGAGAGAGAGAGATAGAGAGAAGTGGGAAAGAGAGGAAGAGAAGAGATATAACTTATTGAACAGGATAATCACAAACACTTTTCCTCTGCTCACGCACAAACAGAGAGAGAGGGAGAGAGGAATAAAAGAGAAGAAGAGGGAGGGATTGAGGGATAGTGAAAGAGAGAGAGAGAGAAAGAGAGAAACATTACAATTTATCAACTATACATGATTGTCATAAAAACCTTGCATCTCCTCATGCTCATAATGAGAGAAAGAAAGAGTGAGAGGGGTGGGGAAGACAACAAGGATGTCAAATAAGTCAATGTTGAATCAGTGATGACAAATAAGTGTCGTCAAAATGCTCCAAACCCCCACCTTAACAGTATCCCTGTGTTTGAATTTCTTGACAGAATTTGAACACATAAAGGTGGCAAACTGGCAGAATCGTTAGCATGCCGGGCGAAATGCTTAGCGGTATTTCGTCTGCCACTACATTCTGAGTTCAAATTCCGCCGAGGTCGACTTTGCCTTTCATCCTTTCAGGGTTGATAAATTAAGTACCAGTTACACACTGGGGTCGATGTAATCGACTTAATCCCTTTGTCTGTCCTTGTTTGTCCCCTCTATGTTTAGCCCCTTGTGGGCAATAAAGAAATAAGAATTTGAACACATTCTTCAAGGCTTCTTACCTAATGCCCCTCCAAGTTCTGCCAACCCACTCCACTGGTACCTTATCAAACCAAAAGGATGAATGACAAAGCTGACTTTGGTTAAGAACTGAAATCAGAGCACAGAGACCCTGCACAAATGGCAGGGTAGCTCTCTTCTTAGTCAAGGGGACTTCTTAGTCTTACAAGTTACATGGTAGCCTCATTAGTGCAGGTGCCACATGAAAAAGTGCATCCACTTCACACTATAAAGTAGTTAATATTATGAAGGTCACCCAGCCATAGAAGCCATGCCAAAACTGAGACATTAGAACACAACATGGTCCTCCTATCCGCTAGATCCTGTTGACCCATCCAGCATGGAAAGTAGATAAGAAATGATGATGATGATAGTGATGATGATGATGAGGAGGAGGAGGAGGAGGGGGAGGGGAGGACGGGGAGGGGAGGAGGGGAGGAGGAGGAGGAGGAGGAGGAGGAGAAGAAGAAGATGTCTTGATCTTGGTTATTATAGCCTCAATGTTTCAATCCAAGACAGTGAATTAAGTAGGTGAACTAGTGAGTGGCAAATTAAAACTTCAGCTACCAGACCAGTTTTATATAAGAGCTTTTATTAAACAAGTTCAACCTCTAGGCCAGTGAAATTACACACACACACACTCTCTCTCTCTCTCTCTCTCTCTCTCTCTCTCTCTCTCTTTCTCTCTCTCTTTCTGACTGAGGCATAACAAACCAGAGCAATCACAAAGTAGTTAAACAACTCATAAAAAAGAGTATCCTTGGTATGGACAATGGACTGAGAATATTCCCCTGGGGATTCCAAAAAAAAACTTTACCAAATACAACATACACCTGAAGATGGCTGGAGGATACAACAGTTCAAATGTGGTTCTAATAACTAACATAAAGACACCTTACATATCAGTGTATAATCTAAGTATAATGTAGTAATTTTGAAGAGAGGGAATTTGTTGATAGCTTCAGTTGCAATGGGTCAGTCCACATTACTCTGTAAGGAGCATAGGGCTGGTTTTCTGGTTTCTCTGGTGTATATATTTGCCCATGGATGGGACACCAGTCCATTGCAAGATTACTTACTTTTACCTGCTGAGTGGACTGGAGAGATGTGAAATGAAGTGATTTTGCTTGGGAACACAATACATCACCAGGTCCAGGAATCGAAACCACAATCTTATGATCATGAGTCAAACACTGTAACTACTAAGCCATTCACCTCCACACCAGCAGTACTTGACTAGTATTTAATTTTATTGTCTCCAAAGGGATGAAATGTAATGTTGGCCATGGCAAGATTTAAGCTTAGAAAATAAGGTGTTAGAACAAATACAGTACAGTTCTGACACTCTAATGATTCATAGTGTGATAATGATTAAGTCTTCTTCTCAAAAATTCAGACAAAACAAATAAATACAGAAAAACAATGTCAAGAATAAAGTAATCTTTATTTTAATGATAGCATAATTCATTTTTTAAAGAGGGGGTGGAAAAAATCAAACAAAGATTATGAAATAAAAATTACAAAAAAAGAAAAAAAAAACATGATAAACTGTATTTCTTTGTTATTTATTTCCTTTACAATTCCTGTTGGCATTCCTGCTTGTCAATTTTTTTTTTTTTAATATGAATCAAAATTTAAAGTTGAATGAAAAAAAAAATAATTGAATAATTCTTCAGCAGTTCAAATTGGTCCCATACATATTGGAAAATAATACATACTTGCCTTACAAGTATATATGCATGTAAGTTGTGTATGTAAATTTATCAGAAGTATATAAACATATAAATCTTTTCTACAAAAGGCACAAAGCCTGAAATTTTGGGGGTAGAGGCTAGTCGATTACATTATTCCCCCCAGTGTTCAACTGGTATTTATTTTATTGAACCTCATCGGATGTAGGCAAAATCGACTTTGAACTCAATAAAGCCAGAAGAAATGTCACGAAACACGTTGTCTGACATGTTAACGATTCTGCTGGGCCACTGCCTTAAATTAGAAAGCTATTATAATTAAGAAAAATATGCACTCCATTTATTATTATTATTATTATTATTATTATTATTATTATTACTTTTTATTTTTTGTGCCATTTGATCCACTCACCATTTAGGAAAACAAAGCTGAACCAATAAGAACCAATTTACTTAAATCATCAGAGGGGGTGCAGAGTTTAGAATTAAGAAGCTTCAACTCTATAAATACGAATGGGGAGAGTAAGGAACAATGCTTGCCACATTAAGCAATTGTGGTATTCAGAAGATTGCTGGTACTCATTGCCAGATCAAGTGAAATGACATCCACAGAGAATGAAGATGTTTATAATAGTAATCTTAAATGGAACAATAAGTTTTAAATTTGTCAACAGATTTGAAATGTGCATGTGTGTGTGTAATTGAATATACAATCATTTATTCACATTCTAAAGATATTAAAATAATATATCTCAACAACTTCAGACCTCTTTTCTTAATATAGCTTATACATACATGGACACACACACACACACACACACACACATATATATATACACACCACAGATGCACACACTCTCTCTCTATGCATATCAATATATATAAGTATATATGCCTATATATATAAATGTATGTATGTACACATGTACATATGTATAGATATGTGTATATATACATGTATGTATATACATATATATATGGGAGAATTTACAAAAAAAACAACAGACGAAGACAGGTGGTGTAAACAACAAATGGATGTATTAGTTTAACGCTCATATACATATAAATGTACACAGACACACACAAACAAAAATATACATAAATAGATGTGTATACACATTTATAAATAAATATGCATTTATATATACTCAAATACAAATACATATGTAGACATACTTTATATAGATGTATGTTTATATACATATCTGTATGCATACATATATAAATGTAGATATGTCTATGTATGTACAGTATAATATATATATATACTCACTTATTAAAATAAAAATTGTAGAGTGCATTTTCATTGATTTCCCATTGGTCAGTTTAAATTTTACAAACTGGACTATGTCATTGAAAAATTGAGAGATTCAATAAAATAAGAGGCTCTCTCTCTTTCTGCTTATATATCAATTATTTAATGAATATGGGAGTTACACGTGATCACATTAAATAACTCTTGTAGTTATTACGTGATCTTTATTTTCCATATTTCTTTTTCTTTTCTTTTTCTGATCCTATTAATTAGTGAACAACATACCATATATATATATCATCATCATCATCGTTTAACGTCCGCTTTCCATGCTAGCATGAGTTGGACGATTTGACTGAGGACTGGTGAAACCAGATGGCTACACCAGGCTCCAATCTGATCTGGCAGAGTTTCTACAGCTGGATGCCCTTCCTAACGCCAACCACTCAGAGAGTGTAGTGGGTGCTTTTACGTGTCACCCGCACGAAGGCCAGTCAGGCAGTACTGGCAACGGCCACGCTCAAAATGGTGCATGTTATGTGCCACCTGCACAAGAGCCAGTCCAGGGGCACTGGCAACGATCTCGCTCGAAAATCCCATGAAGGCCAGCCAGGTGGCACTGGCAATGGTCACGCTCAAAATGGTGCATTTCATGTGTCACCCACACAAGAGCCAGTCCAGGGGCCCTGGCAACGATCTTGCTCGAAAAATTTCATATATATATATATATATATATGTTTACTTTGCATAAAATTTTTTTAATGTATTATAAGAAAGAAGGAATATACAAAATAAAACTGCAATTCAATAGCTTAGATGCTTTTTTT
>NC_142944.1:34914160-34971660 GCF_046866305.1 Octopus bimaculoides | reverse complement strand
TACTGCAGCAGCCTCGGTTTCAGAGGACCTCAGCTCTTTAGTGCCCTGCCAAAACAATTGAGAGACCTGCAAGACATGGATATAGAGGTCTTCAAAACAAAACTCGACACTTTCCTATCCACGATACCAGACAAACCAATGGCTCGAAATGTGACAGTTTAGGGCAGCGATGTCAAATTCTCTTATACACCAGATGTGCCATTGAAAATCTTGATTTGACCACATCAGCTTGTGGATAAGAGCCATGCAAGGAACATGAAGAGAGCAAAGCATAAAGACAGAAAATCACGGTGGTGCTCCAGCACGACCACAGCCACTTGGCTGAAACGTATTAAAAAAAATTATATATATAAACATATAAACATATATATATGAATATATATATATAAACATATATATATGTATATATATATATATATATATATATATACATGAATATATATATATATGAATATATATACATATATATATATACATATATATATATATATATATATAAACATATATATATATATATATATATATATATATATATATATAAATAAACATATATATAAATAAACATATATATATATATATATATATATATAAATATATATATATATATATATAAATAAACATATATATAAATAAACATATATATATATATATATATATATATAAATATATATATATATATATATATATATATAAATATATATATATATATATATATATATATATATATATATATATATATATATATATATATATATATATATATATATATATAAATATATATATATATATATATATATATATATATAAATATATATATATATATATATATATATATATATATATATATATAAACATATTTTGATTTTAATCACCTTATTTTGAAATTGTATGGATAATACCATACTAAATTCTGGTGCCTCAACTCAAGTACCATATTCTTCTGAATCTAAATTTTTCTGTATAAACACACATATATATATATATATATATTTCCCAACCCACTGATAGTATTCCTACATTTTCTCTAGGTAATTCTGAGTCTTTTCTATCTATCACTTTTTCGAAAACCTTAGCTTTAATTCTCTTTAGTCCTGCTTTTCTAATTTTATTCCTCTCCCTTTTTTTCCTCTTCCTTCTTCCCCCCTTTCTTTCTGTTCAGGTTTTGGCCATTAATATTATGGTTTTACTCATAAATAATACTACCCCACATTAATGTATATCTTATTTTAACTAGATATGTTTATCTTGTTCTAATTATTATTGTTCCCTATAGTTTTAAGCTTAGTAATTTAGTGTTTCATTGTATTATTCTAATTATACTGTAGAATAGATATATTTCTTTAATACCTTGACCTTAATTCCCTTACCTTAAATTTTTTCCAAATTCTTACCACTCCTTAGGGTATTGTCCTTCCATTTCCTCTTCTTTTTTTTTCCCTTCATGCTTGATTTACCCCTAACCTGTTGTCCATCACTACTTAATCTATCTTCCTCTAAATTTGAAATTACTATCCCTCCAATTAGATTTTAAATTCTTGCTTGATTCACTAGTCTGTTAAACAGCAGCATAGTCGAGATGGTATGTTTTCTTCTCTTACTCTTGTTTTTTGCAAACATCTTCAAAATAACTTTCTAAAATGAAATTCCCTTATGCAGCTGAGGAGTACATTTTCATTGTAAATTCTATGTGGTGTTCTCACTACATGAATAAATGGAGCTTGTACGAAACGTACGTACTGCTATAACCTATTGAATTTTTGTTGCTTAACTTCAAATTATATTCATCAAATCTCTTGATTTTGTTTTTGGTTTTTACCCTACCAAATTCTGGTGCCTCAAACATTTTAAGTACCACATTTAATCTTTTGATTAAATCTATATTATTATATATATATATATATATATATATATATATATATATATATATATATATATATATATACTTATACATATACACATATATTTACATATACACATGTATATATATATATATATACACACATATATATACATACATATAAATATACATATATATACACATACGCACATATACATACATATATATACTGTTTTCTTATATACACATACATATATATACATATACACATACATATATATACATATATATTCACATTTATATTTCTGTATATACACCTATATATATACACACACACACATATATATATAGATATGCATATACATATATACATACCTAAATACATATACATGCATACAGGTTCACACATACACAAACACACACACATATATATATATATATGTCTGTATATGTGTATATATATATATATATATATATATATATATATATATATATATATATATATACACCCTGGCCACAATCTGGCATACACAGGTGCTTACAATTATCAAGTATTACCTCTAATATATACATATATATATATATATATATATATATATATACACACATATATATATATATATATATATATATACATATACAGACATATATCTACGTGTGCAAAGATATGTTGTATGCTTTATATACAAAATTTTCATTCTTGTTCATGCATATTGAAACAAAAAGATTTTTAAATTGACAAACAAAGTAAAATTTAGAACAGTGGGATAGCAAAAGTAAAACAAAAAATACAGTGTAAAAGTATATATTCTGTAAATAAAGTATATACATGTAAATAGAGTATATATATATATTTATATATATATAAGTATGTATGTACATATATGCATATATGTATATAATATTTTTCATGCAAAATATGTATTGATATGATATACTGTAGATCTAAAGTTGGCCATTTAGCAGAACCATTTGAGCATCTGATTGTTTTGTGGTAATTATTCCAGTTTTCTAGAATCTGAGTTCATATACCACTGAGGTTAACTTTGCTTTTGAGTCTTTGGGGGGTGGGGTCAATGAAAAGTGTACCGGCTCTGTACTGGGGCTGGGAATGTTTTTTCTCTTTCTCTCCACTCTTTCCATTTTTCTGTATTTGTCTTTCTCCATTCTAGAAAGAAATGGCTGTAGTTAGACCTGGAGGGGAATGTGTGGGCAGTGGTCAGGTCTAAAAGTGCCTGAGACACAGCATGTATCATGATAGCTCCCCTATGACTGCCAATGAGATGAGGGTGCAAGGCAAAGCAAAAAGTTCTAATAAGAAGCCAATGAATTTTGTGACATTGTGTGACTAGAACATTACTAATGACTTCAGACATCATGTAGTATAGTACAGCTGCTCATCACTCTCTCTCTTAGCAATCTGGATATGACTAAAAAATTTCTTTGATATAGCCACGATGCCACAAATTTTTGAGGAGAGCTAGACTTGGTTATATTCAACCCCAGCACTTGACTGCTACATTATTTTATTGACCCAAGAAGGAAAAGAATAACAAAGTGAACACCAACAGTATTTGAACACAACATAAAAAGGATATATAATTATTACCACAATGCATTTTGTCTGATGTTTTACTAAATCTATCAATCCACAGATTTTGAGTTATGAATAATAATAATATAAACTATTTTTTTTTTTAATGTAAGTGTTAAAAATAAAAATAAAAAAAACATGCCCCACCCACCTTGCTTTTAATGCAACAATTAAAGAATAATACATAAGCAGTTTTATCAGCATTGTCTCTTTTATTCATATTTGTAGAAAACTTTCAGTTTGCACCTTTCCTACACCATTTAATGTGAGTGTAACAAAGAAGGAAAAGGACTAATGATTGCTCGGGAATCAGTGAGTTTGTTTTGCTTTATGAAAGACGTATTAATAATCAATTGAGATTGTACACATTGCTCTGTTTTTAAATAAAGATATTTTCACTTTGGCACAAGGCCACACAAATTTGTTGGGAATAGGAATATTATAGTCAATCGAACTGGCCCAGTATATATAACCAGTAACTTGCTTGTTAGGTCCAGATGGACAAAAAAAAAAAAAAAAAAAAAAAGAAAAGAAAAAGTCATATTCAGTGGGATTTGAATACAGGATATACAGAAATGTAACTGAACACCACCAGGCATTTTCACCAATACACTATTATTTCTACCATGGACAACCATTTATAATTTTTATATAAAATAACGAGCCATTGTTTTAAGTAATACGAATTTAGTGCTGTATTAATAATAATCTAAAACTGCATTAGGAAAATGCAATGATAGTTTTAATTATTTTTTTCAATATTGATTTCAATTTAATATGAAGGAGATAATGAAAAAAATGAATGAATCTATTTATTGAAATAAATGTATAAACATTTGTTTAATCCATTATTTGATGGAATATTATTACAACTTTAAACAGATGGATGCATTATTTATTATATGATCAAAAGCGTAAATAAAGAAAACTCTTTGCAAAAATAAAATAGTAATAAAATTCAAAATGTATATGTATTTTGGTTAATGAGGAAAAAAAAAAAAGGACCTTTCTTTTACATCTTTTTTTTTTTTCAGAGCAAAAATGACACAAATATCTTTTTTTTTTCTTTTTAAGAAATAATAAAAGGAAATGAAAGGAATCCATATACAAACAAATATAACTAAAGATTTCATTATATTTTCTCATTGTCGTTGGTACATTTGAAAAAATTCAGCAATGGAAAATTGTTACCACCATCAATGTTATTTTTGATGATCCTTTATGGCAATCATAATAACTTGATATTATCTTATCAGAGTGATCTTGTGTAATAATTGTTTCTAACACACAACACAATGTCTGAAATTTGGAGGGAGGAAGAGTAGTCAATTACACTGACACCAGCACATAAATAGTATTTTATACATTTGACACTGGAGAGATGAAAGGCAAAGTGAACTTTAATGAGATTTGAACTCAGAACATAAAAACCCAGAAGGAAGGTATTTTCTCCAGTGCTTTAATGATTCAGCCAATCCTCTTGCCTTTTGATCTTGTGAAATAACATATCCAAGACTGTATCATACAGCCAGAGAATAGCTCAGCTATAATTAGTTACTCTCTCTCTCTCTCTCTTACACACACACGCATACACTCACTCAAGCTTAATATAAAGGACAGGCTGAAGGGTAAGTGAAGACCAGCTCCTAATGTTTCATAAATTATAAACGTTTCTTACACAGGCGCAAGGCCAGATATTTTTGGAGAGTGAGGACTTCATGGATTACAGTACTTACTTGACTGATACTTTATCTTACAAAGTTGATTTCATCGGGATTTGAATTCAGAATATAAAGAACCAGAAGAATTACTACAAGACTATTTTGTCTGATTCTCTTACTAAAGATTCTACCAGTTGACAGGCCATTTTTCAAAAAATTACTATAACAAAGAAGTGTATACTGCTCTTGCAATGAAACAGTGTGAGTGAAGAAAAGGACAGCATTTGTGAGACAAATGACACAAGTTTGAAAAAAGAAAAAAGTGTTTAAAAAGGCAAGGTCAGGGTGGGGTAATAAAGACAAAAAATAAATACCACAAAAAGAAAAAAATTATGACACAGCTTTAAAAGCACTCGTTATATCAATGGGTAATAAAAACTGAAGACGACAAAGATTAACATTTTATTTTACATAATTACTCACAATTTATAAGACTAACAGTACCAGCCCTCCCCTCTTACAGACTTTTTCCACCTAGAATTAAAAAAAACCATTCTAAATATATATGATATGAAAGTTGTTAGATATGTAGATAATGCAATTAGAAAAGGTTGGTTATACAGTCATATTCCCACACATACATACACATGTACATATGTATATAAGTATGAATACAAATATATATATATATATATATATATATATATATATATATATATTACACACACACACACACACACACACAAATACTTATGTATACATGTATTTGCACACTCTGTAACGTAGTTGGCACTAAAAAGGACGTCCAGCTCTAGAAATCATGTTAAAGCAGGCATTGGAGCTTAGCACAGCTTTCTAGCTTGTTGGTTCCTGTTGAACCATCCAACTCATGCCAGCATGAAAAAGGGATATTAAATGATAATGGTGATAACATATATATATATATATGATAGGCACAGGTACGGCTGTGTAGTTAGGAAGCTTGCTTCTCTACCACATGGTTTCAGGTTCAGTCCCACTGCATAGCACCTTGGGAAAGTGTCTTCAACTATAGCCCCAGGCTGATAAAAGCTTTGGTAGTAGATATTGTTGACAAAAGCTGAAAGAAGTTCATTGTGTGCATATGAATGAATGAATGAATGAATGAATGAAGGAATGTGTGTGTGTGTGTGAATGCATCCTCAGCTTGATATTATGTGATACTTGTGAGTATTGTATCATACAAGTTGTGCCAACTGTTTTCAATCTTCCAGGAAAAAACGTGTGACCATGTCAAAATGTTACCTTGTTTGGAAACAGGTGGCAATAGGAAGGGCATCCAGCCATAGAAAAAATCTACCTCAATGAATTCCACCAGAACTATGCAAGCATGAAGAATTGGACATTAAAATGATGATGGTGGTGATGATGATACACACATGCATGCAAAATGAATATCCATTAATTAACAATATTGAATATATAGACAGGTACACTCATTCAGCTAGTTCATAATACTGGCAAATTATTGAGCATCAGAAAATAGGGACTCACTGATAATGATATTGAAAGAAAACTATAAAAGTATACACACATACACACACATGTAACATAACAATTTGACGACAGCTTAGCTGGTTAAACTTTGAAGTGACTGTCAACAACAATCTTGTTTCAGAATGATAATTTTGTACTCAACAAAAGTATAGAATAACCCATGAGATTAATCTAAAATTGTCTTTATTATAACTGAACATAAAAAAAAAATATTAAGATATATATATATATATATGGGAGGTCATCCAGCAGCAGAAACCATGCCAAGGGTGGCGAGCTGGCAGAAACGTTAGCACGCGGGGCGAAATGCTTAGCGGTATTCCCTGTCTTTACATTCTGAGTTCAAATTTCGCCGAGGTCGACTTAGCCTTTCATCCTTTCGGGGGTCGATTAAATAAGTACCAGTTATGCACTGGAGTCAATGTAATCAACTTAATCCCTTTGTCTGTCCTTGTTTGTTCCCCCCTGTGTGTAGCCCCTTGTGGGCAGTAAAGAAATAAGAAACAATGCTAAAGCAGACATTGGAGTTTGGCACAGTTCTCTGGCTTGCCTGTCTCTGTCAATTTTTCAACCCATGCCAGCATGGAAAAGTGGATGATGATGATGATGATGATATATATATATATATATATATATATATATATATATATATACACATAGATATGTATAATAACTCTCATACTACAGGATATAGAATTAACAACCTCATGATAGGAGAATGGTAGTCTGTAGAATGAGGGAAGACAGTGATATAAGTGTAAAGGTATAACAAAAAAAAAAAAAACTCTTCTATAATAAAACATTTTAGAAGCATAAGAATGAACAGAATAGCAATCTGCATAGCCAGAGATCTGAAATAGAAAATATATATATAATACTCAAGAAGTTCTGGCATTGGTGTGGGGGGGAGGAGAACTGTAAAGTATAATTCTTGTAGGGAGCATCCATAACGCAATAGAGAGGGACATGACTGTGAGATTACAAAACTTGCTGTGCAACCAGGTGGTTCCAGGTTCAATCTCACTGTTCAACACCTTGGGCAAGTATTTTCTACTATAGCCTTAGACTGACCAATGCTTTGAGTGGATTTGGTAGATGGAAACTCTGAGGAAGCTAATCATATATATATATGTATGTATGTATGTATGCATGGATGGATGGATGTGTGCGTGCGTGCGTGCGTGCGTGCGTGCGTGTGTGTGTGTGTGTTTGTGTTTGTCCCACACCGTAACTTAACAAGCAGTGTTGGTATGTTTACATCCTTGTCATTTAACGGTTCGGCAAAAGAGAACAACAGAATGAATACCAGACTTGAAAAAATAAGTACTGTGGACAAAACTCCTCAAGGTGGTACCGCAACATCACTGTCATACAATGACTGAAACAAGTAAAAGATAGAAAATGTAATCTAAAATATTGGACAAATTAGAAGAATGATTTATAATAATACTAATTGATTGTTTTTAATTTAGGTATAAGGCCAGCAATTTTGAAGTGTCAGAGTTAATCCATACCACCAACACTTCCCCAACCCCAAATTTAACTTGTACTTTACTTTACTGATCCCAGAAGTATGAAAGACAAAGCTGAGTTCGGCAGGATTTGAACTCAGAATTTAAAGAGCAAGAAGAAATACCACAAAGCATTTTAACTAATCCTCTAATAATTCCGCCAATCCACCATTTTTACTCCCCCTTCTCTTCCTACTACTACTACTACTACTACTACTACTACTACTACTACTACTACTACTACTAATAATAATAATAATAATAATAATAATAATAATAATAATAATAATAATAATAATAATAATAATAATAATCTGAAAGTTGTTGACAATGAATAGAATGCACCACCCTAAGGTAGATGTGGAACAACTTTATTTGCCAAGAAAAGAGGATGGCTATTAAATCTTACAACTTGAATAGTCACTGAAAACATTTATTTGAAAAACTCTGATGACTAGATGCTAAAACTTATCTTAAAGCATGGAAACAAGAAAATCTCATATTCAGTAACAAAAGAGGCAAGGAAATATCTAAGTGAATTCCAAATACAGCAAGTTCCAGAATTAGATGAACTGGGAACAAGCACAGAAAAAGCTAAATGCATGAAAACCCTTGTTACAAATGCTGCCTTGAATATTCTCACTGATAAATGGAAAGATAAACCACTCAATGGCCAATACCCAAAGAGAGCTTACAATGTTGATGTTGATAAAACTCTTGCCCATCAATGATCAGTGTTTTCTGGCTTAGAATTAGAAACAGAAAGGTTTATCATAGCAACCCAGGATCAATACCTACCTGCAAGAAGCTACCAAGGCAACATCTTAAAGAGCAGCAGTAGCCCAACATGTCATGTATGTAAACAGCAGACTGAAACCATTGATCATATTCTCTCCATGTGCAGCCTTCTTGTACCCTCACAGAGTATCTCAAAAGGCATGAGAATGGCACCACAGTATATTCACTGGGTAACTTGCAAGGATCATGATAAAAAATAATAGTAACACAAACCACCCGCAAAGCTTGAAAATGATAAAATCTTATTATGGAACTTTTCTGTTCAAACTGACAAAATGGTAGATGCAAGTTCACCTGACATTATATTGAAGGATTTCAGACAAAAATTATGCCTGCTCATTGATATAAATCTGTCAAGACCTACCAAAAATTTGAGCAAATATAAAGATCTTTGAAATAGAAATTGGCAAAATGTGGAAACTCAAGACTAGAACAATACCTGTTGCCATTGGTGACCTCAGAATGATACCAAAAGGGACTGATTGTTTCCTTTCTCAGATTCCAGTAAATTAAAAAATAGAAGAAATGAAAAAAAATAGTGCCCAGGGGAACTGCTCATATCCTACGAAAAAATACTATGTAGTTTCAAAAACATTTTAATCTGTAAACATTATCAAAAGTAATTTTAAATGTACATAATAGCAAACACCTTTTACTGTCATTTTAAGATCACACTATCATCTTATCACCAAACTACTTTTAAGAACTTTTAGTTTTCTCTAGAACAATACTTTGTCCAAATCCAAAAACATGGCACAACAACCCTAGTCACAACACTGACTTGAACTTGTATCTTGAGGTCTCTGGATGAGACTTGGAACCAACATGTGTAACGACAAAACAAAATCATAAAATAATAATTATATATTTATTATATTATTATAAAAATATAATAAAATAATAACCCTTTCTACTATATGTACAAGGCCTGAAATTTTGGGAAATTACATCAACCCCAGTGCTTGACTGGTACTTTTCTCATCGACCCTGAAATGATGAAATGCAAAGTCAACCTCAGCAGAATTTGATCTCAGAATATAAAAACAGACAAAATACCACCAAGCAGTGCAGCCGACGTGCAAACAATTCTGTCAGCTCGTTGCCTTAATAATAATAATAATAATAATAATAATAATCCTTTCTATTATAGGCACAAGGCCTGAAGATTTGGGGGAGGGGACTAGGTGACTACATCGACCCCAGAATTTTACTGGTACTTAATTTATTGACCCTGAAAAAATGAAAGGCAAACTCATCCCCAGTGGAATTTGAACTCAGAATGTAGCAATGGGTGAAATACTGCTAAGCATTTTGCCTGGCATGCTAATGATTCTGCCAGCTCGCGCCACCTTTCATATAATCATAATAATAATAATAATAATAATAATAATAATGATTTCAAATTTTGGCACATGGCCTGCAATTTCAAAGGAGGGGGTAAGTCAATTAGGTTGACCTCATTGTTCAGCTGGTACTTATTTTATCAACCCTGAAAGAATGAAAGGGTTGGAATTTGAACTTAGAATGTAAAGATGAATGAACATTTTGCGGGGTGTGCTATCAATTTGAGGAAGAAGAGGAGGAAGAGGAGGGGGAGAAGAGGAGGAAGAGGAGGGGGAGAAGAGGAGGAAGAGGAGGGAGAGAAGAGGAGGAAGAGGAGGGGGAGAAGAGGAGGGGAGGAGGAGGAGGAGGATTATTCTTTCTACTATGGGCACAAGACTTGAAATTTGAGGGGAGGTGACTACTTGATTACATCATGCCTACTGCTCCACTGGTACTTATTTTATTGACCTCAAAAGGATGAAAGGCCATGGTGAAATTCAAACTCAGAATGTACAGTCAAAAGAAATGCCACTAAGCATTTTGTCCAGTGTGCTAATGATTCTGCCAACTTGCTATCTTGATGATGATGAAAATATTTTCTAATTTAGGAAGAAGGTTACAAGTTTGTAAGGATGGGGTGTAGAAAATGGTAATGTACTTATATGTTATTGGTCCCTATTTTATCAACCCTGAAAAGTTGCAAGTGAAAATGAGACATATAAAGATTTGATTCAGAATTCAAAGTGAAACATGAATAAATGCTGAGTCTTTAATTCAAACAATCTCCAAATAAAATTTTACCCACACCTTTGAGTAATTCAATAGATTAAATTTATTAATTAAAATGTGAGTTATTTCTTAACTACTCACAAGGGGTTATTAATTAACATGTGAGTATTCATTCAACTTGTGAATGCTTGTATTTGCATGTATAAAACACATACACATGTATGTATGTATATATGTATGTATGTACGTATGTATATGTGTGTGTGTGTGTATTTATGCATATGTATATATATGTGTATATATATATATATATATATATATATATATATATACTTTATTTAAAAGCAGCAGAAATATAACAAAAGACTGTTACTCGGAGTTTCACGTTCCCGTTCATCGGACAGTTTTGTTTTCTAACAAAACTGTCCGATGAACAGGAACGTGAAACTCCGACGAGCAACAGTCTTTTGTTATATTTCTGCTACTTTTAAATAAAGCATATTACTCTACCTCTGGTATTTGAGTACTCTTTTTTCCACCTTGTTGCACATTTTATGTGCTTACTCCGGTATATATATATATATATATATATATATATATATATATATAGTTTATGTCATGAGAATTTAGAAACTTTAAGAGAACATGAAATAATTCAGTTTTAACTGTAGAATTCAAAATATGTAAAACTATAAACAATAGCAGGTAAAGATTTTGAAAAGAAAATGGATTTTTAACCAAATATTTGCAAGATTTAATTTATAACTTAATCTACTTAGAATTCTACAGCTAAAAATAAATTTTATGTATACACACACACACACATAATCAAAAGATAAGAAAGACTTAGGCCAGCTTCAGTTTTTTTCATGTAATTATGATATATTAGATACCATTCTCAACAGAGCAATATGACAGAGGGAGGAGAGAAAGAGAAAGAATGAGAGAAAATAGGGAGAAATAAGAAGGAATGAAGAGGAGAGAAATAATGAGGGTAGAGGGTGAGATTAGAGAGGGATAAAATAAATTAAAGGTGTATTAAATTGAAAACTTTAAAAACTGTAAGTTTTTTTTTAATACAAGAGCTTTTATATTGATCCCCCCCCCCACACACACACTTTATTACTACCAACTATTTTATCGATCATAAAACAGGGTAAAAATCAAAGTATAACTTAGCAGGATTTGAACTTGAAACCAAAACCAGTGCAGAGCATTTCAGTTTCTTCAGCTTAATTAAATAATTCCTGTTTAGTATAAATCAGTGATTTACCACTTAAAAAAATGATACCCTAGATCTGGACAAGTAAGAAGTACGTGAAGTGTTGGAATTCAAGTTTTCTCTCTACAGTTATAAAGAAGAATAGTAGGTATTTAATAAAAATGATTATACAAGATCAGGATTCTGTGAGAATTGCACCAAATCGTGATGGATATGAAATCTGATGATCTACTCCATGTACCACCAGCTGTCACTCCCAAGTAAATATGACTTGCAAGTGACATATGCCATGTTTTGCTCATTGTTTTAGATGTCTATGTAGTTGCAAGCAGAGATAGATACCTTCTTGGTCCCTTCCCCTTGAGCCTGTAGAACATCCAAGGTGTGGCTGGTAGAGGCTGAGAGAGAGCGTCAGACATACAGTTGCTAACCGGCACCGGGATGGTTCTCAATACAGCTGAGTAGTCCAGAGCAATGTGGAATGAAGTGCCTTTCTCAAGGACACAATTTGCTACACGGCCCAGGAATTGAAGCCATAACAGTATAGTCATGATTGTAATCATCCTCCTAACCATTAGGCCACACAGTGTCACTACTCCAAATATATTCTGTACTTTACCAAGACTAAGATTTGTTGGTTCTGATAACATAATTACTTGTAGTTATACACTAGTTGGTTACTTACAACCATTCTTTACAAAGACTGGAGGTTGTTGCTCATCCAGAAAAAATTTTAATAAAAAGTTTGGTGCTGGATGAGATTAAACCATAATTAGCTGAACTAAACCACTCCAAGAAGTGTGTGCACGTGCGCGCACACACTCCAAGAGGTGTGTGTGCACGCGTGCACACGCACTAACACACACACACACACATACAAATACAAGCTGTATAGTTAAGAAAAAATAGTAATTCTTTCAATTTAAAAACCAATCAATCATTTTTCTTTATTTTCACATAGCTCTTTCTATTATATATAGACATCATGAAAAATATATACACATATCTATTTATATATATATATATATATTTTATGAAAATATAAATCATTTGCATCACTGCAACTTTCAACATGGAGTATTCAATCCATTAAAAAAGGAAAAAAGAAAGCAAGATATACACACACATATGTGTGTGCACACAAATATACATATATATGTGTGTGTGTATATATATATATATATATATATATATATATATACATATATAAATCATAACAGTTCCAAGACAATATAAACTATTTTCTGAAGTATATAAATTCTCTCTCTCTCTCTCTCTCTTTCTATGTCTATCTGTGTTTGTCTGTCTGTCTGTATCTCTCTCTCTCTCTTTCTCTCTCACAAAGACACACAATTCAGAAAGCAGTTTAGAAAGTATATTTCTAGACCAAAATCACTTTTCTCATCTCATAAAAAGATAATGATAAAATAATTTTAAAAAAATTTTTTTTAAATATATAAAAATATGAATAATAAAAACAAAATAAACAAAAAATATATAAACTAATAATAATAACAATAACAACAATAAAAGCTTGTGGAAGAAATAAATACCATCATGAGTATATCACAATGTAGTTTCATATTACAATGGCATGGTTAACCACTTCTTAAAGATAGATTGCATTTATGGTAGAATTTTACAATCCATAGCATCCAGAACATTTTAGTAGGTGGTAGGTAATCAAAAGAGAAAAATAAAATAAAGCAGTTAACAATCTCAAGGTGATACTCGACCAGGAGTGATTGGTAAAGATATGTCTTGGTCTATCTTGATGACAAGTTCTTTCAATTCTTGTAGTTCTCTTTCAGTGTGTTCATACTTGTGAGCGACCAAGCGCTTGTAGAAGTGAATTCCAAATATAATAAATAGAATCAAAACTGGAATGACAAGTGCTGTGGATGCCATAGCCGCGTTAACGCTAGGTTTATAGAACTTAACCCAAGACAATATTGCAATTTCAACAAGAAACAGCAAAGTTCCCAGACCAGTGGAGAATCCCCAAGCCATTTCTATATACCATCGCATCTTTTCATGTGGGGATTCTTTCACAGCAGAGAAAGAATTCATGTTACTCACAGCCTCAATATTAGGAAGTATGCATGTACTGATCATCAGAGCTATTAAATGGACAGCAACAAGTAACGTTGTGCAGACACTAAACGCAACTAGAAGACAGTCTGGCAATGGTGATTTTTCTTCAAATTGTATTTCAACCATAGCAACCTGAGGTAAAAGAAAATATTAAAAAAAACAAAGATGTATTAATACACAAGAACATATCTTACAACTTAATTAAAATGAACATTTTGTACTTTAAAGACAAATAAATTAGATTTTCTTTTCTGAAAGATTTAGCATTTAAAGTAGTGGTTCTCAACCGTTTTTTTGCCTAGGGACCCCATTGATTCCTATTTTACTCTACTGGACCCTAATAAATATTCGATGTTTAAAAAAAGTCCCACTGTATTTTTATAATTAAATATTATTGTGAATTGTATAACAAACATAATTAAAATATTTTGTTTATTGTACAAGTATAACCAATTTATTGCACATAAATTTTAACAGTAAAATCTTACGTGAATCCCCAAGGTCCATGTGAACCCTGGTTGAGAACCAGTGATTTAAAGACTATGAAAGACTACCTATTTTTGCAAACTGGCTGGGACTAGTTTTGATGACATTAGCATTTGGCAGCTGTAAAATTCATACTAGCTTCATTCCTTGCAAGCTTATGTATGTCCTCAGCAGTCACAGCTCATGTTTCACTGCCATGTAGCATGGCTGTTCACACACATGTCATACAATCTACCTTTTACTCTGAGCAAGAGGCCCTTTGTCACCAGCAGAGGTAGGAGTTCTCTGAACTTTTCCCAGGCTATTCTTATTCTAGCTGCTACACTCTCAGAGCATCCACCCCAACTACTGACTTGGTCACCTAGGTAACAGAAGCTATCAACTACTTCTAGTTTTTCTCCCTGGAGTGTGGCAAAGGTTTTTTTCTGCACATTTTCAGTGTTTATTGCCCCTGAGCATTTGCCACACACAAAAACTAACTTCCTAGTTAACCTTCCTTTGATATTGCTGCACCTCTTATGTGTCTATAGCTTACACTGGGTACATCTTATGGAGTTTCTACCTATGCCTTTTCTACAGATCGAGGAGGTCCATCTACCTGAAGGGGTTTGTGTTTTATCTACCTTCCTACTTATTAGGACATTGGTTTTTGCTAGATTGACTCCAAGGTCCTTTGATTCTGGATCTTGCTTCCACACCTGAAACTTCTCTAGTTCTTATAGTGACCCAGCTATTAGAGCAAGGTCATCAGCATAGAGAAGCTCCCAGGGGCATCCTGTCTTGAATTCCTCTGTTATTGCCTGGAGGACTTTGAATAAGAGGGGGATGAGGACTGATCCTTGGTGGACCCTACCTCTACCCAGAATTCTTCACTGTACTCATTGCCAATGCTCACATTTCTGACAGCATCCCTGTACATGGCTTGCACAGCTCTCACTAACCATTAATCTATTCCTAGTTTCCACATTGACCACCAGATAAGGGATCAGGGGACCCTGTCAAAGGCTTTCTCCATGTCAACAAAAGCCAGGTACAGACGTTTATCTTTGGCTAGGTATTTCTCTCTCACCAGAAACAGAGCATCAGTGGTGCTTTTCCCTGGCACGAACCCAAACTGCATCTCATCTAAACTAACACTCTCCCTAATTAGTTGGACTATGACACTTTCTGTGACTTTCATTACCTGATCCAACAACTTGATGCCTCTGTAATTATTTGTATCTAATGCATCACCTTTACCTTTGTAGCAGCTGACTATGGTGCTGCTACATCAGTCACTGGATATGACTCCATGTATCACCTGATTGACCATATGGGTGACTAAACTATAGCCAATACCACCAGATATTTTAAGCATCTCTGCAGTGATTCCTGATGGCTCAGGGCTTTCCCTGTCTTCATACCCTTAATTGCTTTATCTACCAAGCTACTGTCAATTTGGATAGCTGGTCCCTCTGTTGGGTCAACATTCAGTAGACTCTCTTTCTCTCATTCATTCTCTTCATTTAGCAACTTTTCATAGTGGCATCTCCAAGTCTCTCTCTTTGTAGCCTCATTAAATACAAGTGAACCATCATCCATGCGGACACGTTTCTCTCCTACGACATCACAATTCTCTCTCATACACTGTCTTGCAACATGAAACACTTCAAGTCTTTGGTCCTCATGACGCAGAACATTGGCAAATTTTTTCTTATCTGCTTCCCCTCTAGCTAAGTAAACCTGTCTCCTGGTTTCCCTTCTAGCAATCTGATACAATTCCCTGCTACCACCGTTCTTCCAGTCCTTCCATGCCTGTTTCTTTTCTCTAATGGTCCTGTCAACTACATTGTTCCACCACCACGTTACCTTGGGTCGAGAGGGGACTTTGCACCATCCACAGATCTGGTCAGTTACCCTCAACAGGTTTTCCCGTAGGAACCTCCACTTGTCTTCCACATCATGTGATGCTATACCCTCCTCTATTTCGTCCAAAGCTTTGAGTAATACGTCTCTAAATCTCTGTCTGTTCACAGGATCCTTAAGCTTCCAGATCCTTCTTCATGCTGGTCGTCTTCTGTGCATCCATTTAGCCCTCATCCTGAAGTCGCTAACTACTAATCTATGTTGTGGGGTGCATTCTTCACCTGGGATAGTTTTGGCATTTATAAGTAGCCATCTTTCCTGTTTCCTGGCGAGGATGTAGTCAATTTGACTATAGTATCCACCAGATTGGGAGATGAATGGGTGACTGGCAGGTTTCCTGAAGTTAGTATTACAAATCATAAGATCATTTGCATCACAGAACTCCAGCAGTCTGGTTCCCTTCCCATTGCAGGAACCAAAACCATAGCCTTCATGTATGTCATGGAAGCCCCCTGCATGTTGTCTAACATGCCCATATATATATACATACTTATATAAGTTAGGATATTATAACACTTATATATACATATGCATCCATACGTACCTATACAAATACATATAAATATATATATACATATGTTGTTGGCACTCCGTCGCTTACGACGTCGAGGGTTCCAGTTGATCCGATCAACGGAACAGCCTGCTCGTGAAATTAACGTGCAAGTGGCTGAGCACTCCACAGACACATATAACTTTAACGTAGTTCTCGGGGATATTCAACGTGACACAGTGTGACAAGGCTGACCCTTTGAAATACAGGCACAACAGAAACAGGAAGTAAGAGTGAGAGAAAGTTGTGGTGAAAGAGTACAGCAGGGTTCGCCACCATCCCCTGCCGGAGCCTCGTGCAGCTTTTAGGTGTTTTTGCTCAATAAACACTCACAACGCCCGGTCTGGGAATCGAAACCGCGATCCTATGACCACGAGTCCGCTGCCCTAGCCACTGGGCCATTGCGCCTCCATATACCTATGTACGCATGCATAAATATGCACACATATACGTGTAACAGGTTGAATGTGGATTCGTCCTTCAATGGTAGTGGTTTCCTAAGAGACTTCTTAACATTGATTCTTCATACTTTGCTGAGAGTTTACTGGTGTAAATTAGTGACGATATGAAAAGTAGTATTAGAATACTAAGTGTATGATTAATTTATGGAGTGAAGCTCCACAAATCTAATCATATCAGTCAAAAATGGAGGCGACAAGATGTTAAAAAGTTGTAAGAATAGAGATATCTCTATTCTTAACAACGACTTTGTAAGTATATACAACCTTAATTGTCATATTTCCATTTGAATTACCACTTTTTCCTCATCTTCTCCTTCATTATACTTTCATCCTACCTTAATACAGATCTTGAGTAAACAAGAGTCCTTAATCCACTTCCACTTCATTCTTTTTAATTCTTCCCCCTCTCCCTATATTTTCATAAATGACTTTATTAACTTTCTAGTATAAGCTTTACAAACATAATTTTTTAAAGCTAAACTTTCTTCATCTGTTTATGATTATTTATAAAAAATACCAACAATTGTTTTCAACAATTAGATTCAATTTACATTAGATAACATTTTCTCATTGGACATTTCTCTAACTTACTCGCCCTATGCAGCATATATGGAGATTTAATTAGCAAATCTACACTAATCTATAGAGAGAGTGTTATCGATATCTCTATATTTATACATTCCTCTAACCATTCATCCGTTAGTTGTAGTTTAATATTTGACATGACTCCCATCACTATCACACACAGATAAAAACAGACAAACATGAAACTCGCAGATCCAACTTCTCAGCTCTTTCTTTAAGTTCCTATTATTATTTTCTCTCTGAACTGATGAGTACTATGATAATTTTCAAACCCAAATATGAATTTATATCTATGCATGAAACAATTGTATGCATGAATAAACTTCTTACAACTCTTTAACATCTTATCTCCTTTACTCTTGACAAATATGACCAGATTTGTAGAACTTCATTCCATAAATCAATCATACACTTAATATTCTATATATATATACATATACATGTATAATAATATTAGGGAAAAAATCCAAATTTACAGGGAAAAATTCAATTTAATTTATCAAAATTAAATTAAATTTCACAATATATAATATATAAAATATATAATTTAGAGAAAAAAACCCACAATTATTTAATTCATCCAAGAAAATCCACAATCACATATAGAAAATTTTAATAAGTAAATACACTAAAAAGACCTATAATAAAAATCAAAGAAGTACAAAGTAATAAATATTAAAATAGTAAAAATGACTACACGTGTTTCATAACCATATTTTCAAATAGAAAATTAAAAAATAAAATAAAAAATAAAATTGATTCAAAATAAATCGTTCGAAAATCAATTCTATTCAAAAATATAGTTAATCGTCAAGTCAAAATACAACAATAATAATAAAATCAATGTATATATATTGACTAACAATAATTATCAAATGAATTTATATAAGCAATACTTATTTTACCAATAAATAAAAGAAAACCATTTTGCAATATTACTGAAAATAAATGCAATACTTATCTTATCCAAGCTTTAGTTTAAACTAAAATTTTAAACATTATACATTTAACTTAGCGTTTATTAGAATTAAGTCGCATGAAAATATGGTGTAAATAAAAGTAATAGAATAAAGAGATATATAAATATGTATTTAAGTTTTTTTTATAAAAGCAAAATGTATTTTAGCTGTAATCATAATAAAAAATTAACTGTATTATAAACATTTACTGGAAAATTTTAAATTCTAAATAATTATAATGTCTAATAAATTAAAACTAAAATACATAAATTAGATAATATACATGAAAGAAGCTAAAACACTATAAATTAATGTTCCTCTGTTCTCCTTCTTGTTGACTCCAACTTATTCAATTATCTATTCCCACACTACAAAAGACCCCAACGCAAATCTGGCAGTAGGCATAATAGTACTACTGGATAATACTGTGTGAAATCTGAAGGTCGACGAGCTTTATACTGTATTCATCTACATTCTTAACAGACTATAACCTAACTATATATAAATATATAACTATATATTTATATGTGTGTGTGTGTATATATATATATATATATATATATATATATATATATATATATATATATATATATAGTATCTTCTCTTTGTTTCAATCACTGGAATGTGACCATGCTGGGGTACCACCTTGAAGGGTTTAGTTGAACAGATAAATCTTAGTACTGTAGATATTTTTTTGTTTTTTGTTAAATCCGGTACTTATTCTATTGGTCACACTTTGCAAAACTGATTACAGGGACGTAAACAACCCAAAACTTATTGAGCAGTGGTTGGAGACAAACACAAATACACACACACACACACATATAATGGGCTTCTGAAGTTGTCATCCACTAGATCCACTCACAAGGCTTTGGTCAGCCTAGGGCTATAGTAGACGACACCCTAGTAGACCTGGAACCATGTGGATGGGAAGCAAGCTTTTTACGACATGGCTGCACTAGCACCTATATTCTTTTATTTGTTGCAGTCATTTGACTGCGGCCATTCTGGAGCACTGCCTTTAGTCTAACAAATCAATCCCCAAACTTTTAAGCCTAGTACTTATTCTATCAGTCTCTTTTGCTGAACTGCTAAGTTACGGGGACATAAACACAGCAACATTAATTGTCAAGTGATGGTGGGAGGACAAACACAGACACACAAACATACACACACACACACACATATATGACAGGCTTCTTTCAGTTTCCATCTACCAAATCCACTCACAAGGCTATAGTCAGCCCAAGGCTATAGTAGAAGACACTTGCCCAAGGTACTACACAGTAAGACTGAACCTGGACCCATGTGGTTCGTAAGCAAGCTACTTACCACACTGCCACTCCTGTTATATTTGGGGATGATCATTTTTTTTTGTCAATTAACCACACGCACAATTTACTTAGTCTTCACTTCATCTTTATTCTTATTCTTATTTTAGTATCATATAAAAAAAATAATAACCATAGCAATTTAGGACTATATAAACCATAGACATTACTTGCAAGCAAGTATGAATTGGTAGCATGTTCCATACTTTTGCTAATTGTTTTAGATGTCTATCTGGTCATGAGTATAGACAAACACATTCTTGGCCCTCCCGCCTATTGAAACAGTGAAATATCATGAGTGTGGCAGCTGGAGGAAGAGACGGTTCCATCAACACTTGGATGGAACTTATTTGCAGCTGGGTAGCAGCATGAAAAGAAGCAACTGGTCCAACACAAAACCTGGTCCATGAATTAATCCCTGATCCTATTATCATGAGCTAAATGTCGTCAAAACTAGGCCATGCATCTTTGTATACACATATAACCAACATATCTAATACCTTCCATATCACAACTAAAGTGTTAAACCTTAGACAAGAATACAAAAGTGGCTGTGTGGTAAGTAGCTTGCTTACCAACCACATGGTTCCGGGATCAGTCCCACTGAGCGACACCTTGGGCAAGTGTCTTCTACTATAGCCTCGGGCCGACCAAACCCTTGTGAGTGGATTTGGTAGACGGAAACTGAAAGAAACCCATCTATATATATATATATGTATGTGTGTATGTGTGTGTATATGTTTGTGTGTCTGTGTTTGTCCCCCCAACATTGCTTGACAACAGAAGCTGGTGTGTTTACATCCCCTGTAACTTAGCGGTTCAGCAAAAGATACCGGTAGAATAAGTACTAGGCTTACAAAGAATAAGTCCTGGAGGTCGATTTGCTTGACTAAAGGCAGTGCTCCAGCATGGCCACAGTCAAATGACTGAAACAAGTAAAAGAATAAAAGAATACTATGTATATCATCATATCTAACACTATTAGTATTATAATAACTAAAATATTAAGCATTAGGCAAGATACACAACTCTAGTATAAATAGACCAACATACAGCTTCGATCATATTATGAGACAGAACACAACAGAAGAGATAAGAGGTAAAACTTCTATGAGGAGAAAATATTTAATGAAGAATATGGTGATGTGGTACCTAGGTGTATTGTGTTAATGTAGAATATAGTGCAGAAAGAAAGAGAGATAAACCACCACAAGGATAAGACGCTAGTCCATCACAAGTAACATCACCAGATGATTTTATGGTATCTAGGAAGCCTAGAGTAATGTAGAGTATAGTGTTGTGTACAAAAACACAAAAGGAAGTATGGGACACCAGTCTAACACAGGTAACATTATCAGATGATCCGGTTGTATCTAGGCGGACTGTAGTATTATAGAATATAGTGTTGTGTACAGAAACACAAAGGAAAGGATGAGAAGTAAACTTGCACCAGGATAAGATACCAAACTATCACAGGTAATACCAGGTTTATCTCTCATCATGGGGCTGTGAGTAACGAGAGTCATATGCTGTATCACGCCCTCCCCCAATATCTCAGGATGTATGCCACCACCTGCATTAAGGCGTGGTCATCATATTGAAACTCTCAATGAAGAGGAGGACCTGGGGAGAAAGAAGTATGCATGTTCCAGTCTTATATGGTCCTCACCTCCCAAGAGTGACTGCCCAAGAATTGTGGCCTCCACAGCTCTCTGCATTTGAACCTCTTGGACTGCCATGTCTGGAGAACTGGACAGCAACCTCACAGTTGCTGTCCAGTCTCACTTGTTCCTGGTATGCAGTTGCTTTTTTTGCCACATCAAACCTGTCATTAGCACTGACAGCAGTTTGTTGGTTGGTTGTTTTTTTTATATATATTACTACTCAAACATGTGCCATTTTTTTTTTTAGAGTATGATGCTTTTTAAATTTTTTTTACTTAGTGTTTTTGTTTTTCTTTTGTGTTTAGTTTTGCTCTTGGTTGCTGCATGCACCTAGTATATTTCAGTGCTAACATACCCGACACATACATTTATAATAAAAACCAGTGCAATAATAATAAACAAGTTTAGTCTGCTTTATTACATACAGCTGTGAAATCATTCAACCGTAAAACCACAGCAAAAGTTACTGTGCAAAACAACAGAATTTCAAAATACCACCGACTATGCAAATAAACAATTTGGATATTTGAGGAGGGAAGTAAGTGGTTGTGCTGCAACATAGGAGGAAAGAGTCTGGTGTCACATGTGGGAAACCCATCATAATCAACAAGCAGTCTCACATTCCTGATTATGCAATTCATTTCAAGTTGAACATCAGGTTAACTAGTAATATGGTTGTTACTGTTTAGCTCCATGTGAATGCTGGTCAAGCAGACTTATGATCAAAGGGAATTTCAACTGTGACCAGCTGATCTTTTAAGAGGTGTGTGCTATAACTACAATCTCTCATGTATCCTTCCCTTTTATTTATTTATTTTTTTTTTTTGTAAAATAGCAGGATGTGATTTGAGAGAGACTTAGATGTTATTTCTAGTGAACTGAATAACCACATAAGCTCATATATAACAAAGAAAAGTAGAGCTGGTGTGGAAGTAGAGATGTTAGAATGTATAGAAGAATAGATACAAACATAATATTTGCATCATCATCATCATCATCGTTTAACGTCCGCTTTCCATGCTAGCATGGGTTGGACGATTTGACTGAGGACTCGTGAAACCAGATGGCTACACCAGGTTCCAATCTGATTTGGCAGGGTTTCTACAGCTGGATGCCCTTCCTAACGCCAACATTTGCAAATTATGGAAATTATTTAAACAACGTAAGTAGACTTTGTAATGATATAAATGTAGCAAAGATATTTATTCTGTCATAACCAACTAATGTCTAGATTTTGCAGAAAGCTGTGATGTTAGTAAGAAGTTTACGGAGAGTTGTTTATAGTACAGAAAAACAACATGGAGTGTGCTTTACAAAGAAAACTGTTAAAAGACGTGTGTGCATATATACATAAATACATTACAAATATACATACATACAGGCACAGGTATGGCTGTGTTATTAAGAAGCTTGCTTCCCAACCATTTGGTTCCATGTGCAGACCCACCGTGACACCTTGAGCAAGTGTCTTCAACTATAGCTGCAGGCCGGTCAAAGCCTTGTGAGTTTGAATTGGTAAACAGAAAGAAGCCCATCATCATGTGTGTGTATGTATACATGAGTCGGTGTCTCCTAGTTTTGATATCACATAATTGCTGGAAACGAGTGTTACTGTTGTACATTGTCCTTAATCTAGATTTCCATGGAAATATGCCTGGTCATAGGAAATATTACCTTCCTTCAAAACAGGTGAGGGTTGGTGACAGGAAGGGCATCCAGCAGTTGAATATCTGTCTCAGCAAATTTTGCCTCATGCAAATTTGGAAAAGTGGACGTTAATATGATGATGATGACGATGATGATGATGATGATGATGATATATAACAATCAAAAGTCTATGAAAAATTGCTCATGGCAAAGAAAGACAATACAAAATGTACTTTTGAAAGGAAACTTTTAAAAGGCAGTTGGCAAGAACTGGATACTGGATGATAAAATCTGGGAATCAAGGAAACTATTTTGGTCTGCAGCATTGAAAATAATTAATCCAAAAATGAATACATTGAAGAATTCAAGAAGTTCAATTGTGGCGATGTAAATTGATCTATGAAGTCTTTCCATGCTAGCATTGAACTGAAACGGTAATATATGATTTGTGGGTGATGCATGAATATCAGAGGATTTGGGAAAGCTATTTGAGGTTTAGAGTGAACAATCAATGCCTTTCTCAGCTATGGTTAAAATTAACAGACTGCAAAGTTATTGCACCTTCTACCTGGGTGATATATACCAGATAACATACCTATTCCAGCCAATCTTATAATGTTTTACTGTGTGACAATGAGCCAATGCCACTGAATGTACTTCTAACCACCTTAGATTACCTACCAAATTCAGATTACTCCTGTTTCATTAAAGTGATCTAAATTAAAAACTTCCATTAAAATTTTCATGCTAATTTGTTCCAAACACCAGCTTAATAATGACAAAGTTACTTTACCAAATTCTTCATTATTTTCAAAATTAAATAAAACAAAAGCAGTGTATTTCAACGAAATTACTTGCTTCTATAGGTGCAGGCATGGCTGTGTGGTTAAGAAACATAATTTGTTTCAGGTTCAATTCTACTGTACAGTATCTTGAGCAAATACCTTCTATTATAGCCCCAGGCCTATCAATGCCTTGTGAGTGAATTTGGTAGGTGGAAACTGTGTGGAAGCCCATCATATACATGTGTGTGTGTATTTGCATTTGTACTCCTATCCCCATACCACTTGACAACCGTGTTGGTTTGTCTATGTCCCCATAACTTAGCAGTTTGGCAAAGAGACTGATAGAATAAATATCGGATTTTAAAGAAATAACTAAAACGCATGAGTACTGAGGGTGATATGTTCAACTCAAATTCTTCAAGTTGGTGGCCCAGCATGGCTGCAGTCTAATAACTGAAACAGGTAAAAGAACTATATGACAATGAACAAATATACAATCATACATGCATACAATCTGCACAACAGAACAATATTTTTTAACAACTAGATTTTTGGGAATCTGTCTAAGGAATATTTTTCTAGATTTTAAATGCTAACTGCTCATCCGCTTTTTCTGCTGTCCAACCCATACCAGCAAGGAAAAGCAGAAACAAAAATGATGATGTTGAATACAGTAAAGGCATGTGGCTTAGTGGTTAGGGTATTCAGCTTCTGATCGTATTGTCGTGAGTTCAATTCCCAATGGCAGGTTGTGTTTTTGAGCAAGACACTTTATTTCACGTTACTCTAGTCCAGTACTCTGCAACCAGTATGCCGCGGCACACTGGTGTTCCACGAGACAAGGCTAGGTGTGCCACAGTGTAACTTGAATATAATTTTTTTCCCTATACTTTTAATTATATTTTTAGTTCAGGTGTGCTGCCAAATTTTGAAAAGAATATAAGTGTACCACAAGCGAAAAAAGGTTTGGAGTACTGATATAGTCCTCTCAGCTGATGAAAATGAATAGTACCCGTATTTCAAAGGGCCAGCCTTGTTGCATTCTGTGCCATGCCAAATCTCCCTGAGAACTATGTTAAGGGTATGTGTGTTTGTGGAGTACTCGGCTATTTGCACATTAATTGGCTCAACTGGAACCCTCGTTGTCATAACTGATGGAGCGCCAAATGCATTCCTGTATTCTAGCTTTTAGTAAAATGGTACACTCTGTCCTTGTGTGTTCTAAGAGATGACTGAAAAGGTTGATGCCAAGAAGAGCATCCAACAGTAAAATAATACTGCCTCAAATAAGTCCTGTCCAACCCATGCCAACAAGGAAAAGCAGACACAAAAATGATGATGCTGAATGCAGTTAAATTCCCCATGTTCACTTAAGCATTTCACTACTATAGCTATTACTGCAATAGTTACTTTTCTTCCTCCTCTTCCACACACACACACACCCTACTACTACTGCTACTACCAGTATGAACATTAGTATCACAGCTGATACCATCAGCATAGCAACCAAGAGTAAACAACCATTTTACTTTAAGAGATATTTACTGTAACTGTTTTCGTCCGTGAAAAGATGTGTTACCCAGAATGTAAGGAATTAAAAAATTATACATTCTTTTTGCATTGTAAGATGCTTTCCATTAATTCAATCTTTCTTGAATCTCAATGCTTCAAGCAAACTACTACACTCTTCTATATCAGAAGTAACTTAACAAACATTTCATCATTATCAACATGGGTACTGGCAAAGTAAGAAGCTTACTTCCCAACCACATGGTTCCAGGTTCAGTCCTGCTGCATGGCACCTTGGGCAAGTGTCTTCTACTATAGCCTTAGACCACCCCAAAGCCTGGTGAGTGGATTTGGTAGACAGAAACTGAAAGAATCTTGTTGTGTGTGTGCATGTGTGTGTGCTTGTCCCCCACCACTGCTTTACAACTGGTGTTGGTGAGTTTATGTTCCTGTAACTTAGCGGCTCAGCAGAAGAACAGATAAAATAAGTACCAGGCTTAAAAATAAAAAAAAGTCCTAGGGTTCATTTATTTGACTAAAAATTCTTCAAGGCAGAGCCCCAGCATGGCTGCAGTCAAATGAGTAAAACATAAAAGATGGGCACAGGCATAGTTGTGTAGTTAAAAGATTGCTTTGAATCGATATGGCTCCAGGTTCAGTCCCACTGCCTGACATTTTGGGCAAGAATTTTGTATGCCATGTAACAAATGCCGTGTGAATAAACTTAGCAGATGGAAACTGTGTGCATATGCATACATATGTGTGTGTGTGTGTGTTTACTCCCACATACACTGCTTGACAACTACTGTTAGTTTGTTTACATCCCCCAAACTTAATGGTTTAACAAAATAGATCAACAGAATAAATACCAAGCATAAAATGAAAAATAAACACAGGGGTCGACTTGTTCAGCTAAACCCTTCAAGGTGGTGTTCCAGCCTGGCCAAAGTCCAGTGAATGAAACAAATACAAGGTGAATGGTATCACTAAATAAGGAACGAAATTGGCTAAACTGGAAACACTGTGGATGATGTACAATGTTAGAATAATTTTTTTCTTCTTAATATCAACCATCTTATGAAAAAATTGTTGTAGAAGAATTTGCAAGACAAGTCTTCACTGAAATTCAGATTATTCCACATTAATCCTTTAGCATTTAAACCAGCCGTTATATCGGGCCCAAATGTTCTACCTGTTTTATGTTCAAACTGGCCAGATCCAGCCTCTCCCACCTACCCTACAATGTAATTCTAAAAATAAATGATCACATCTTTGAAATCTTGAAGCTACAAGATAATATGTGATTAATTTTTTTTAAATGTGGATAAATAAGCATTACATTTAAAAAATTAACCTGAATGCTAAAGGGTTAAACTGGTCACATCTAGCCAAAATATTCTACCTGCTTTTAAGTTAAAATCAGCCAAATCTAGTCTCTCTACATCTACTCAACAATGTCTATCTAAAAATAAGCAATCACCTCATCAAATCTCAAAGCTACAAAATAATGCATAATTAATTCAGGACAATTGAATGAATAAGAATAATCTGAACGCTAAAGGGTTAACAATAGAGAATATAATATTAACCTAGTCATTTTTCTCAGTCAAAATTCAAGAGTTTAAATTCTATGGCTTTGTTTAGTATTGGTCACTATTCAAAGAACTAAGTATGTCTGCTTAGCAGGAGGACAGGCGCAAAAACAAGGAGAATAACTGGCCACTGGCACTAATCTCAATGGAACTGACACTCAGTTCTCTCACATACAAAGAAGGCTTCTTTTATTATTATTTTTTTTTTTTACTTGTTTCAGTCATTTCTAGAAGGCATGCTGGGGCACAACCTTAAGGTTTTACATTTGGTACTTATTCTATCAGTTTCCTTTGCCAAACCACTAAGTTTCAGGAACATAAACAAACCAGCACCTGTAGTTACATGGTGGACAGGGAAGAACAGACACACACACACACACAACAGGCTTCCACACTGTTTCTGACTATTAAGTTCACTTACAAGCCATTGGCCGATACAAGACTAAAGTAGAAGACAATAGTCCCAGGTGCTACATAGTGGGACTGAATCTCAAATCACACGGTTGCAAAGTGAACAGTTGTTTTTTTTGTTTCTTTTTCCCCTAGGGGAAGTAGTGGTATGATCTGGAGGAAAAGGTGGTGCCCATGTCTTTGCAGGCCTTCTGAGACTGGTGAAATTGATACTGTTTATGTTCTACTTGAACTGTTACAAATCCATGGCTGCAGGCAAAATATGAGCAGAGAGATAATTTCTGAGGATAACATTCTGGGGAAGGCAAGACTGAGATTTGTGGTTAGCATGGAGATAGTAGAGGCAGGATACAATATTGATAATGAGAGGAGGAGAAGGAAGCGAGTTAGAAACGCCTGAGTGGAGGTGGCTATGAGATTAACCAGCTCTGAAAAGCAGACACAACTAAGGTTGTAATATGAAAAGTAGAGAGAAAGTTATAATTTTAGTACAAGGCCAGCAATTTCAGGGGAGGGGTAAGTCGATTACATCAACCTCAGTACTCAACTGGTACTTATTTTATCGACCCTGAAAGGATGGAAGGTAAAGTCAACTAAGACGGAATTTGAACTCAGAACGTGAAAACAGACGAAATACCGCTAAGCATTCTGCCCTTTGTGCTAATGATTCTGCCAGCTTGTTGCAATAATAATAATAATAATGATATTGAGTTCTTTTACTGGCCACAAGACCCCAAGACATAGAGGACAATATCAAAGGATGAGAGAGAAGGTTCGAAGCTGGCAGATTCATTAACACACCAGACAAGTGATTTGTGGAATTTTGTCTGTCTTTACATTCTGAGTTCAAATACTGCAGAGGTTGACTTTGCTTTTCATCCTTCCAGGATCAATAAAATAACTATCAGTTGAGCACTGGGGGTTGATATAATCAACTTACTCCTCTCCACTGAAATTGCTGACCTTGGGCCAAAATTTGAAACTTAATATGCAAAGTAGAGAGAATGAGCAGAACATATCTGAAACAGCAGCTGAAGATAGTTGAGAGTAAATTTGTGTCAACCAATTGAACAGCCTTTAATTGGGTGTAAAGAAGAATGTCCAAGTTTGTAGCAGTGGTACCATTCCAAGATAGGAGAGCAGCACACCATTAAGGTCTCACCTGAGTTACATAGAGGTTCAATATTGCCAGGGTCGGAAAGCTGGCAGAATTGTTAGCATGCCGAGCGAAATGCTTAATGGTATTTCATCTGCCATTACGTTCTGAGTTCAAATTCCACCTAGGTCGATTTTGCCTTTCATCCTTTCGGGGTCGATAAACTAAGTATCAGTTATGCACTTGGGCTCGATGTAATCAACTTAATCCCTTTGTCTGTCCTTGTTTAGCTCCCTGTGAGCAATAAAGAAGTAAATATTACCAGGGTCTGGTGTATTTTCTGACTCTGAAGAGGAAGGTTAGCATATCTTTATAATGTTGAGCATGTGCATCCACTCAAAGATATGCTGAGTGATAGTGATACTTAGACAAGTGGGTTCTAATTGCATGCTGTTCAGGTTTAGCTGTGGGAAGTGGCAGCAATATTTTCTTGATATACGCAGCTGGAGAGAAGAGTATTATGGCAACACTGGAGAATTGTTTTAGAAGTTTCTGTACAGAAAGAGTGAAGTTTATTGGGGAAAGATGAGTTGATGCAGCCCCTTACACATAAATATAGAGATAGAAGAGTTTGGAGGTTGGGCTTTTATACATAGGGGTTGGTGAAGGATGGTGTATCAGTGTTGAGGATGGTGATAGGGAATACAGTTTGTTGCTTACCACATCACAGATGTCTAGGGAAATGAAAGATGGGAGGGGGTATGAGTGATAAGATGACTGAAGTGAGTGATGTATGGAGGAGGAAGAGAAGGCAACAGATAGAATGATAAGAATGGTCTGATAGAATCTCCTCAGACACAGGTGATCAATAGGCAGATGAGATTAGATGGTCAAGAATGTGAAGGCTGGCAGTGAAAACAAGGGCACATATCTATATATCCCAACCTTGTCACTACCCTCAATGCTTCCTTTATCATAGGTGGTCTGGTCTTTTGCAGTGTATCAGCAGTCAATATAATTCTTTGTTACCTCAATGAAATGCAGCACTTTCAGATTAGTCTTTATTCCAAGTCTTCTTTGGCTCCCCTCTTCCACAAGTTCTACTAACTTTAAACAATTGCCACTTCCTTAAGCAGAAAAATCATCATCCTTACACCTCACATACTCTTATGCACATCTGATTCATCTTATACCACCATGTTATCTCTCAGCTCAATTTATACTCTGGTATCCATATACACTGACATTATATGGCTATTGAACATATTTGCTTCATTTCTTTTTAACCTTTGCCAGTCTTCTGCATTCAAGATCCACATTTCACTACCATGCAGCATTACAGTTCAAATATATGTATCATACAATCTCTTCACACTTTTGCTGTCAGCAGAGTTTATAGCTCACAGAACTTTTTCAAATCTACTCTTATTCAAACTACTATAATTTTGGAACTGTCACTGCCAGTTATGTTACCTATGTAACAGAAACTGTCAAATACTTTCGGTGAGCCTGCCCAGAGGCATTTAAGAGAATCTACATCTGGTATACTTTTACTACTTACTGCCCCAGTACATCTGCCACATGCAAAACTTGCCTTCTGTGTTAATCTACTTGTGACTCCCAAACATCTCTTGTATGTCCATAATTTACACTGGGGACAGCATATGGAGTTTCTACCTAGTCTTTTTCTGTATACCATTTCCTTGACAGTACTAAAGTTCTGTCTACTTTCTTACTGACGCTTTATCTAAGCTAAGTTTGCTTTGAGGCCTCATTCCAGCTTTTTGTTTCCACAACTAGAATTTCTCTAAATCTACTTAAAATTGACCATATTCAACTTTAAGAATTAAATTATCAGCATAAAAGGAAAAAGGAGTCCCATCTTCATGTTAAATTCATCATAAACTAACACATTACTCACTGCATCTTCATACACAGCCCACACAAGTCATTTGCCTATACTTAGTGACTCCCACTCCTACTCCAGATTTCAGTGTGTGACACACAGTCAAAAGCCTTAACAAGTGTTAGGAATAATGGGTTACAGTTAAAATTATATTATTCCAGCAATTGTCTCACTTTAGAGCACGAAGCCAAATTACATCTCACTTTAGGAAATTCTGTTCTTTATCATTAGTGCCAAGATTCTTTTCATAACCTTCAGAAGCTTGCTCTAGCAACTTGATATCTCTGTAATTTCCCCTCTCTTGAGCATGTCCTTTGCTCTTGCAGTAGTTTATAATGTTATTGCTACCCAAGTCATTGGGATTTGTCATCCTATATTCTTTTCTACTCTAGGCACAAGGCCCGAAATTTTTGGGGGAGAGGGCCAGTTGATTAGATCAACCCCAGTATGCAACTGGTACTTAATTTATCGACCCTGAAAGGGTCAATAAATGTAAAGACAGACGAAATACCGCTAAGCATTTCACCCAGCGTGCTAATGTTTCTGCCAACTCACCACCTATATTACTTGATTAACTATTCAGATGGTCAACATGTAACCTACTTTGCCAAAAACATTGAGCATCCCAGTGAATATACCCGATGGACCAGCAGCTTTCCCTGCCTTCATTGCTCTATTGATCTATCTATCATACTGGTTTCATCTTGAATTGCCAATACCTCTATTGGCTCAGCACAAGGAACACCCACTTTATTCCAAACATTCTTCACATTCAACATCGTATATTTTGCATTTCCATGATTGTAATGCATAGTTTTTTGCCATCAGACAAGTGTACCTGTCTCCATCATTAAAGATTCATTTCTCTCTCTACCTTTTCTATCTCTACTACAGCAAATACTATGCCTTGCAATTATTATATCATAAAGCATGCTTTAGTAAAACATTTGCAGTTTCTGAGCAGTTTTTTTTCATATATTCCAAAATAAATAATATTAAGGAATAAGTGTCAAATAAAGGCATGGCTGTGTGGTAACAAGCTTGCTTCCCAACCACATAGTTCCAGGTTCAGTCCCACTGTGAGGCACTAAAGCCTTGTGAGTGGATTTGGTAGATGAAAACTGAAAGAAGTCTGTTGTATTCGAATGTAGTCATTGCCAGTGCCGGCTGACTGGCCCTTGTGCTAGTGGCATGTAAAAAGCACCGACTACACTCTCAGAGTGGTAAGAATGTAGTGGGTGCTTTTTACATGCCACTGGCAACGACCACATTTGAATGGTACTTTTTATGTTGTGTGTATATATATACACACATATATATATATATCATCATCGTCATTTAACGTCTGCTTTCCATGCAGGCATGGGTTGGACAGTTTGACTGAGGGCTGGCAAGCCAGAAGGCTGCAACAGGCTCCAGTCTGATCTGGCAAGGTTTCTACAGCTGGGTGCCCTTCTTAACGCCAACCACTCTGAGAATGTAGTGGGGGCTTTCTACATGCCACTGGCACGGGGACTAGTCAGGTGTCACTGACAACAGCCAGGCTGAAATAGTGCTTTTTATGTACCACTGGCATGGGACCAGTCAGGCAGCACTGGCATCAACCATGTTTGAATGGTGCTTTTTACATGCCACTGGCATGGGTGCTAGTCAGGCTGTACTGGCATCAGCCACAACAATGTCTTCACTTGCCTCAACAGGTCTTTGCAAGCACCTCATCCCAAGTCTTCCTGGATCTACCTCTTCCACAGGTTCCCTCTACTGCTAGGGTGTGACACTTTTTCACACAGTTGTCCTCATCCATACGCAACACATGACCATACCAGTGCAGTCGTCTCTCTTGCTCACCACATCTGATGGTTCTCATGTCCAACTTTTCTCTCATATATATATATATATATATATATATATATATATATATATATATTATGTGTGTGTGTCTTTGTGTCTGCGTTTGTCTTCCCACCACTTGACAACTAATGTTGGTATGTTTATATCCCCATAACTTAGTGGTTCAGCAAGACACCAATAGAATGAGAACTAGGTTTACAAAGAATAAAGTCCTGAGGTCGATTTCTCTGACAAAAATCCTTTAAAGCAATGCTCCAGCATGGTCTCAGTCTAATGACTGAAAAAAGTAAAAGATAAAAGATAAAAATAGCTCAATATCTATCATTTTTATGTCCCTCACCTATCAAATACTCAAAAACACACACACACATATATATATCTCCAGATATACACTACTCGACAAATTGATTGTATATGTATGCATGCATCTTTCGAAGCCTTACTTCATTTTACTTATTATTATTGTTATTATTATTATTGTTGTTGTTGTTATTATTATTATTTATTATTATTATTATTATTATCATCATTATTATTATTATTAAGGTAAAATTTGGCAAAATTGTTAACACATCAGACAAAAGGCTCAGCAGTATTTTGTCTATCTTTATGTTCTAAGTTCAAATTCCACCAAGGTTGACTTTACCTTTCATCCCTTTCAGGGTCAATGAAATAAGTATTAGTCATATCCTGGATTATTATTGTTAGTAAAGCAGTGAGCTGGCAGAATTGATAGTAGCTGGACAAAACGCTTAATGGCATTTTGGCTGTCTTTATGTTCTGAACTCAAATTCCACTGAGGGTCAACTTTGCCTTTCATCCTTTCAAAGTCAATAAAAGAAGTGCCAGTTGAGCAATGGGGTTGATGTAATTGTCTAGCTCCCTCCCCAAAATTTCAGGCCTTGTGCCTATAGTAGAAAGTAATACTATAGTGATGGTTTGGCATTTGCTTGGTCATCAAATTAAACAGCCACCTCTTGGAACCTTTCGGCATTGAATGTTCAGTTTGCCAAGGATGTCCTCGCTCCCTACTTTTATATGTTTTGGCTTTATAACCCTTGCTGCAAAGGCTGGAGAATTTGAGGGGTATCCCATTCGAACTAGGCCTCAGGTGAGCTAGCTGTGTCTGCATATGCAGACAACATAACTATCATGGTGTCAGACTCTTCAGATATAGAAACAATCAACAATCTACTGAAAGAGTGTCAGGAATGTACAGGAGCACCGATAAACCAGGACAAGCCAGTAGGTCTGCAATCAGGCTCTTGGAGAGGCAAGTCCATATGGACTAGCAGTGATTTCTGTGACTGGACAGAGGGTCTGGTGAAAGTGCTCGGAGTCTGGTTCAAACCAGTTCTCCTGGCAGATATGAACTGGGAAGAGGTCATGACCAAGGTGGCCAAGCTCACCCAGAAATGGGCAGAAAGGAAGCTGTCTCTGAAAGGCCAAGTGGAAGTAGTGAATGCATATATTGCCTTGATAGTGTACTACTAAGGCAATATAGGCATTCACTACTTCCACCTGGCCATTGTACCTTGTCCCAAGAAAACTCTGACCAGAGTGGAGCACTTGCATTTTTTAATTCTTATAGAAGGGTCAGGCTCTGTTAATCAGAAAATCTATCAGCTGTCAACACCTACACCAAGATGATCTTAAGATGACATCTTTGATGATGTGGCATCATGCATTGAAGCTGACACACCTACATAAATATCTAAATCACTGATTTAGTGATTGTGTGAACAACAGTGACAAAAATAAGGGTGAACTGGTGTGGGCGTCCTTTGTACAACTCATCTCATCGATAGATCTGCAGTAATCGGTCAAACATAGACCAAAGTTAGACGTTTGGTATCTAGAATGTTGCTAGGCACTCACTGCAATGTACCAGCTGGACAAAACTGTTAGCAAGAAAACAACTCAAGATTTCTATAGGAGGCTGGTTGAGGGTATGAGTAACGATGGTCTAGGATTGACTCTGGATACTGATGAGAACAGTCTGAGTAGTCTCTTCCAGAGGACCTTGGAGTTGAAGATCATGGACAATTTCCAAAAGTCGTTGGCACTGCCTGTTTGAGACAGGCTCTTCAGGCATGGAAGTGCTAACAGCCAAATCTGCCAGAGATGTATGCAAGGAGACAAAACCGTTCTGCATGTAATCATTCAGTATCAGTGCATTAGAGGGTTGTGGGCTTGTGTAGGGCAGCTGCAGTCTTGTGCCAGACGAATTCAGCTGTCTGCCAAGTCTATAGTGAAGATCAACACATCACCTTTCTTTAGCAGAAGAAGGAAAGCAGATCTTTCTCTGCTCAGTGGCTGTGGCAAAAGAAGTTGTGTGGTGAACCGATCTGAAAGGTTTCAAGACAGGCACTTACCTATCTTGCCAAGCCCTCGTCAATTTCTGCAATGAGGGTAGAGAGGGAGGTGCTGCATTCTAATGTGTTTATCAAGAGGTGGACGACAGTGGCAAGACTAGTGAGACTGAATGGATCAACTGAGTATGCTTTTCAAAGCAAGAGGAAAAAAACAGGAAGTGGGCACTTTCCCATGCCTTGGGGATGGCAGACTGGAATTTTCGCATGGGATTTATCCTGAATCATCCTAATTGGACTGCCCTGCTATTGGGGATTCTAATTATTTATTTCTCTAATTTCTACTACATACCCTTTGTTATATCTTTTAATGTGTTTCCCTTTGATCAAGGCAAACCCCACTTGTTTTTGTTTTTGTGTGTTGTAACTCATCCTTTGATCTTGTCCTCTCTGTCTTGGGGTCTTGTGGCCAGTAAAAGAACTCAATATCATTATTATTATTATTATTATTATTGCAACGAGCTGGCAGAATCATTAGCACAAAGGGCAGAATGCTTAGCGGTGTTTCGTCTGTTTTCCCGTTCTGAGTTCAAATTCCGTCTTAGTCGACTTTAGCTTCCATCCTTTCAGGGTCGATAAAATAAGTACCAGTTGAGCATTAGGGTTGATGTAATCGATTTACCCCTCCCCTGAAATTGCTGGCCTTGTACCAAAATTATTATTATTATTATTATTATTATCATTATCATTATTATTATTATTATTATCATTATTATTATCATTATCATTATTATTATTATCATTATTATTATTATTATTATTATCGATAAATGGCAGTATGTGTATTAGAACCATGGTAATGATTGTAGGAAGCAGAATACTCTTTTTAAGACTGACCGTTTTAAATTAGCTTGTAAATATAAATAAATACCACCGAACTGACTAACAGAATTGATTGCTTAACAAGAGCTCCGAGAAAAACATGGATAACGGGATGGTCATGCTAATTCACCAGCCTCTCCTGGGCCTTACTTAGTGAAAAGAGGTTTCCACTAGGAAGTAGGCTGATGATGTTGGTGGATGGATGGTCTACTAAAGTAATTTATTTTGTCTATTATTGTCAGAATACAAATTGTTGATGTTTAATTCAGACTTAAGCTGTGAGTCAATATCAAAATATCTACGTGAATTAAATTTCGAAAAGTTATTTTTCATGTCCAAACGAACAACACCAAGATATGTGTACACGCGCGCGCGTGTGTGTATTCAGTTATAATAAAAACAATTTAACATTAAATCTGATGGGTTAGCCTATGCTTTTATAAAGTACAAAACGACGATAGATTAGAGCTAACCGAAACTTCGAAGTTGCTGTCATATATATATATATATATATATATATATATATATATATATATGTGTGTGTGTGTGTGTGTGTGGTTAATAAATCATTTTTATATTTGAATTAATATGCTATTACAGATATTATTTCTTAATCCAATAATAAACAGATATCACTTGAAAATATATATCCAAATTATTAGATGTTTGATATTATATTTATAAACAATACGGATATATTTTTGTTTTCACAAAAGCGATATTGATTTATTAACCACAAAGGACAACAAAAAAGCTTTAAATGTATTATAAACAAACAAAATGCCGAAGCAATAAGGTTGTGATGAAAACGTAACAATAATATTAACAAGGAAATTAAATGAGAACGAAAACCAGAGTTATGAGACGAGAAATAATTAGTTGTTTTCCAAGCAATTTATTCAATTAATCTTTTTTAGCCCATTGGGATTCATACAACTAAACACTATTGGGGAAAAATTTTAATAAAATTAAGGTTTGATTTAAGGTGGGTTTAGCAGAATAGCAATAATGATATTGTGTAAGATTGTATACGATTTAGCATTGTCGAAGTATTTTAAATAGTTTGCGAATGCTCCACCAGCAGAAAGTACTTACTGTTGATCGATGTTGCCAATAATTGTAATAGTTAATATAATTTTTGCTAATAATAAGTACAGTCGTGTTAATATAAAAATTACAGTGTTACTTTTAGTTACGCAATATATATCAGCAGCATCTCAATATTATATATACAAATAATACAATACATTATGCTATTATAATTATTACGTCTACAGTAATTAGGTTTTACAGATAGAAAAAAAAAAGAACTCTCTTATTTGTAAGCTATATATTATTATGTAGCATCGCCTAATTTACTGTTGTTACTGACGTTAAATAAACAGTAGAAAAACAAACATACCATTGCGAATCCTGATAAAAGTGCTGATGTACGACTTGAGGCTTTCAATTTAGCTCGACCAAGATACAGCTTTCTCCACGATAAAACACTTGCCGTGGTTTCATTTGTCATCGGAGGAAGCTGGATTTTAGGTATACTATTTGGTTGGGGATTCATTGTCAAAAAATAAATTTGATTTCGAAGGTTAAAGATATCGAATACAGGAGTCAAGAGAAACAGAGCACAAATTACAGAAAATAAAACAAGATACAGACGGATGCTACTCAGTGGTGGGGTGGGAGAGTGGAGTGGCTATTCACTTGACTAACAGACTGCTGGTTGTATTTTTAGACGTAAGATTGTTTTATAGTTTCGAAAAGAAAAAAAGACCCTTGAAAAATTTGTTTTAAATAAAGAAATGAGAAAAATTGTCAAATTTATAATCAAGATGTGTGTCATAAACGGTGAAGCTTCCTGTAAAATACGGTGATGACACAACACTTGTATACGTTGAATAAAAATGCTGAAAGTCCATAGTTATAGAGGGTGAAATTGATAAGTTCGAAGCAATAGATCTATTATATCCTGTCAGCTACGCTGATGTCTGTGTTCGTAAAAAATCAACATTATAAACTCTCGCTACCTCACAGCCCATTTAACTTTTGGAGTTTCGCTTTTATTGTTGTTCTTGTTGATTTTTTTAAAAACTCTGATCGAGTAAACATAATTGAACCCTTTCATTTGTAATCATCTCATCTTATATATCACTCCATTTTTCGACATATCCTACTCTACTTAAGACTGTAGGTGTGATTTTTTTAAAAGTAGATTTGGCTGCTGTTTCTTGCAGCTGGAGCGGTTACGTTGAGGCTTAGCAGCACTGAAATCAACAGGGAAACCATTCCAATGTACAGCTGCAGAGCAGTGCCAGCTAATAATTTTTATCACCCACTGCACAGACACCTGCCTCTTAATATAGGTTTACATGTAATTGTTAATATGTATAAGAACGTAAAACCAAAATCATAGAATAACGGAAAATATTACAAACAGAAACGTCATTAAAATCTTTCTAATGAAACGTACAGTATTGCTTAAAATATATACATTTAATAATATTTATTAATTATAAAATTAAAGTAATATGCACACTTGAAACAGCATTAGATTAAAATACTGATATGTATAAAATTTATAATGTGATGTCTACAAACGTAGAACAGCAGCACTTGTAATATTTTGTTTCAAACTTTTTAAAGAGACTTGCGTAAAACACATAGCTTCTCTTAGAATGCGGGCAAATAAAATACACTCTAAAAAAGTATTAACATTGATTGATCCAATCACTAGTGATTCCATCTGACTGTTTTTTTGTATAAGCAATGAATCAAAAAATCCAGTATACAGCTCTCAAAAACCGGTTATCTGAAAGACTGCACACAGTCCAAAACTTTGTCTTGCTAATTTCCGTGAGATCCTATCATTGTATTATATATGCAGGTTGTTGTGGTGGTGGTAGTGGGAGGAGGGCGTTCACTTTGAACGAGAAAACAATTTGTGATTTACACTCTGGAGTCGATAAAATAAAGTGTCAGTCAAGTACAAGAGTCGAAATAAAATGACTGACCCATTCTCCCCCCACCCTATATCAGAAACAATTATAAGTAGGTAGCCCATACGCAAAGTCCTACAGAGACGCATTCAGGAAGAACATGTTATGCATGATGTTCAGTTGAAGTTCGTTTTTATGTTGCAATTTTGAAATTTTTTGCATAAAAGCTTGATTGCTTCCACATTGGACACTACCCTGATACAAAGAGTTGATCTGCAAACATAAAATTCTCAGGGCTGATGCCCTGCCTATGGCCAACGTCAACAGTCTACTCTGTTTGGATGAACTCCACATCTCTATTGCACTCAGAGTGGGAGCTGACGTCTGTGGAGGACTGAGATGTTGCTGTGGTAGGTTCTCAACTCTACAGGCCTTCATGGTTTGTCTTGCCACCTAAATGCAGGTCGTTTTACTCGTTGCACTGACCTAAACCTGATCTTTGAGCAGACCCTGGCTTGGGTAAGTATCCCCTCAGTTATGGAGCCAGCAGGATTATACAGAAGTGATGGGAAGAGACTAGATGGTCTTACCTTCTTCTCCGGGGTAAGAAGTAGGTGACTCAACTGGGATGCCACAGCCAGTGATTCCTTTGCTCCCTCCCAAATCCTGGATGCTGCAGTAAATGGGAGGGTCACTGCTTGCGTAGTTGAATGAAACCAAATCCTTAAGTATTGGGACTCATCAGTGAACCATTTCTTCCATCCTGTAGTGTTTGAGATGTTTGGAGGAGCTGGGTTGCTGGCATCAAAATTTTTGTCATCATTAGCAGCTCACCTTACCAATGTGTCAGGTGATATCCATGAGGTTGCTTGGCTGTTTCAATGCCTTAGCCTTGCCATCACCCATGATAATGCTGCAAACATGTTGGCTTGCTACATTAGGTTCCATTACGTCTTTTGGTGTGCAACAAATTGATGCACTTGGTGTTGAATTGATGTTTTTCTTCTTTTCGTTTCTTTTGTTTTGCTCCTGTTCATGTTTTCTCTGTTTTGGATTAGTATTTTAATATGGAAATATCTTTATGTAATTAAGTTGTAGAATAGTTTCATTAAACTGAACTTTTCTTTTTCTTCAAAAAGAAAAAAATTACTTAGGCTTGGATAAAAAAATCTACGGAGTTGGAGTTAAACTTTATACTTCTGTACTCAGAACATCAGTCAAATAAACTTCAGAATATTTCAATTAAACTAAATTTCAGTATTATTTACTAACTGTATTTTTTTTTTTTAACAAAAAATAACTTTGTAGATAACCAAAATTTTTATACAAAGCTTTTGATATTATAACATGTTATCTTATAAATAATGCTTAAGTGTGTATGCATGTGTCTTTCTGTCTGTGTGTTGCACCCACTCCACCGCTTTAGAAACATAGCTGGTTTGTTTACATACCTGTAACAAAGTGGTTCAGCAAAAGGAGTTGATTGAATAAGCACCAAACCAGTACAACTAAAACACTTCAGGGTGGTGCCCAGGATGGCTACAATCTAATATCTGAAATAAGTAAAAAATAAAGGATACAAGATATCTATCTATCTATCTCTCTAAATGTCAGTCTCTCTCTCTCCTTCTCGCTCTCTCTATCTATCTATCTGCTTGTCTGTCTGTCTCTCTACATATATCTGAGTGTATAACTGTATGCATGTATACAGCAATACCTTTACTCGTGTAATGCATGTGTATACTCTTTTCTTTTAGTCATGGGACTGTGACCATGATGAGACATACATATTCTTCCTTTTCTTTCACCTGCACTTAGAGTTCTCCCTCTCGCTCATTTTCTATATAACCTTTACTCAGTATTCTCCCTCCCTCTCTTTAATGTTCTCATTTCACAAATAGTGTTCTCCTACCCCTTCCTTTTCAAAGTAATGTTCTCTCACTGTTCTTCCTTCGTTCCATCTCCATATAACCTTCACTTAACGTTCTCCCCCCACCTTCTTTTCTATATAACCTTCACCTAATGTTCCCCCACTCTTTCATTTTTTTATATAACCTTTACTTAACGTTCTCCCTCCCCACCGCCTTCTTTTCTATATAACCTTCACCTAATGTTCCCCCTTGACTCCATTTTCTATATAACCTTCACTTAACGTTCTTCCCCCCACCTTCTTTTCTATATAACCTTCACCTAATGTTCCCCCTCGACTCCATTTTCTATATAACCTTCACTTAACGTTCTCCCCCCCCCCCCCCCCGGGCCTTCTTTTCTATATAACCTTCACCTAATGTTCCCCCTCGACTCCATTTTCTATATAACATTCACTTAACGTTCTCCCTCCCCTTATCCCTTCCTTTTCCACATGACCTTCACTAAATGTTCTCTCTCCACTTCATTTACTATATAACATTCCCTCAGTGTTCTCACTTCCCTTTATTTTCTATATAACCTTCACTTAAGGTTCTCCTAACACGTCCTTTTCTACATAACATTCACCTAAGGCTTTAACGTTCAGATTACCCTGTCAAATGTAATGCTTATTTATTCGCCTTGTTTTGAATTAATCACGTAATATTTCATAGCTTACAATGACGCGATTGTTAATATTCCAGGGTAGGCAGTATGACCATTTAGGTCTAGCTACTTTGAACATAAGATGTAAAAAATATTTTGGCCTGATATTCTGTCAATACATATTTATTCACATTCTCAAGTTCATGATGCATTATCTCATAGCTTCAAGATTTTGATGATGTGATTGTTTATTTTAAGAATGACATTGTCAAATAGGTGTGAGAGGCTGGATCTGACCAGTTTGAACATAAAATGAGTAGAATATTTGGGCAGGGTATGACTGGTTTAATTGCTAAAGGGTTAATGTTTTCCTATACCTTTTCTATACAACCTTCATCTCCCAACACCCAGTTTATTTTCCATCTCATCTTCACTCACTGTTCTCCCATCCATTCCTTTTATATATTATCTTCACAAAATATCCTCTCTTCTCTTTCATTTCTATATAATCTTCACTTAGTATTCTCCTTCCTTTTTTATACAGCCTAGACTTTGAGTTCTCCCCCTCACCCACTTCCTTTTCTCCACCTGTTTACTTTCTATATAACATTGACATCTATATAGGTGCAGGTGTGGCTGTGTGGTAAGAAGCTTGCTCCCCAACCCATGGTTCCAGATTCAGTCCCACTGTGTGGTGCCTTCATCAAACTATTTCTCTGTCATTTATAACTTTATATATATAACAAATAGTGGCCCAACAAGATACCGATTTTGGCTGGAAATAGCAGTCGATAACCATTCAATGCTTGGTAAAGCTTCCCTGAATTTATTGGTACCTTGTTGTGCCACTATTTCCTATTTATAATTCTACCTTTACGGTGCTTTATTTTGCTGGAAAATTATACTATTGCATTGTAATATTATCTATAATTCTTATAGATAAATATATAGACAGACAGACAGATGCATGTGTGTGTGTGTGTGTGTGTGTGTGTGCACGCTCCACCACTGCTTGACAACCAATGCTGGTGTGTTTATGTACCTACAACCTAGCATTTCAGCAAAAGAAACCAATAGAATAAGAATCAGTTGATAGATTCGACTAAAAATTCTTCAAGGTGGTGCTCCAGCATGGCCGCAGTCTAATGACTGAAACAAGTAAAAAGTATGCTGCTCTCCTTTCTGTATAACCTCCATTCAGGGTTTTCTCTCCCCTTCATTTTTCATACAACTTTCTTTTAGTGTTCTCCCTTCATTTCCATTTTGCATGAATCCATCACTTATACAGTTGTTATTCCCCTTCTTTCTCTTCATCACTTTTACTTAATGCTCTGCTTCATTCCCTTTTGTATACAAGGGGGTGCCCAAAAGAAACTGGAATTTTGCAATATTATGTTTTTTCACTTAGTTTTACATGTTTACACTTTTATCACCTTCAGAGTATTCTCCATCTGAAGCAATGTATCAGTCCAGATGCATTTTCCACTGTTCAAAGCAGCCCTGGAACTCTTTTTTTTCTTCACCTCTTCCACATCTGCAAAACATTTTCTGAGCGAGATCGTTGCCAGTGCCCCTGGACTGGCTCTTGTGCGGGTGGCACATAAAAGACACCATTTCGAGCGTGGCCATTTTTGTGCGGGTGATACGTAAAAGCACCCACTACACTCTCTGAGTGGTTGGCGTTAGGAAGGGCATCCAGCTGTAGAAACTGCCAAATTAGATTGGAGCCTGGTGTAGCCATCCGGTTGCACCACTCCTCAGTCAAATCGTCCAACCCATGCTAGCATGGAAAGCGGACGTTAAACGATGATGAAGATGATGATGATGATGACTCTTTTTATTTGGGGGAACAAAAAAAAGTTTCAGAGAGTAATATCAGGTGAATTGGGAGGGTAAGTAAGCAGGCTCATGCCATTTTTGGTTAGAAACTGTCACACACACTCACGGCAGTATGTGGAGGCACATTGTAATGATGAAAGTTTGTTAATTGTTTGGCAGTGGTTCTCCCAAGATCAGTTCATGAATTTTCATGAGGTTTTCATTCCTTCAGTAGGCCAACGGTCGCCCTGAATAAGGTTGGTCCTCAAGCAACAAGTGCCCATTCCTAAAGCATGAAAACCATTCATAAACTTGTGTTTTGCTCATGGCAGCATCCTTGTAAACTGTTTGAAGCATAACAACTGTTTCAGACACCATTTTCCCCCGGCAGAAAACAGAATTTCATGGAAGCATGCTGTTCTTTTGTTTCAGCCATCACAAAAATTGATGAACAGGGGAGAAGCTCTGCAAAACAAAGATGCATCCAGGTGGCAGTACGATAAGAAATGTTGTTGGTTGGCAGACTGATGTCTGAGGGTTGCATCAAGTAGCTTCGAGCAGCAGAAGCCTGAACTACAATGGGTTTGTCCTACAGAGAACATTTCCAGTTACTTTTGGGTAGCCCCTTGTATAACCTTCATTCAGTATTTTCTTCTTATTTTTTTTATATAACCCTTAATGTTCCTCTCCACCTTCTTTTCAACATAATATGCTAATTACCCTTTAGCATTTAAACCAGCCATATCAAGCCCATTATTCTACATGTTTATGTTCAAACTGGCTAGATTCAGCCTCTCACACCTACTATACAATGTCATTCTAAAAATATACAATCACATCATTGAAATTTTGACGTTATGAGATAATACATAGTTAATTCAAACCAATTTAAATAATAAACATTATATTTGACAAAGTAATTCAAATTCTAAATGGCTAATGTCATCCCTTCTCTTCTTTCTCTATATGACCTGTACTCAGTGACCCTCCTCTATTCCCTATATAACCTTCACTCAGTGTTCTCCCTCTCCTTCCTTTTCTACATTACTTTGACTTTAACATTCTCCCTCCCCTTCCTTTTCTATATTACTTTTGCTTTTTTCTGCATAACTTTCACTTTGAGTTCTTCATCCCATTCCTTTTCAATATAACAATCTTCAGTTAGTGATCTCCCATGCTTTTTTTTTCTATAAAACACTTCACTCAAGTGTCCTCCCTTTCTTTCCCTTTCTATGTAAACATCATTCATTCTTATCATTCCTCTTCCATCTCTAAATAACTTTCATTGTGGTCTCTATCTCATTTATTTTCCATATAATACTCAGTTAATATTCTTCTTCCAGTTCATTCTCTGTGTAACCTACCCTTTGGGTCTTCCCTCACTTCTTTTTTTCTATATAACCATCAGTTAGGTTCTCATTCCCCTTCTTATTCTACACAACCTTCACTTAACATCTTCTTACACCTTCCCTTTCTATATAACGTTCACTCAATGATCTCACATTTATTTCCTACATAACGTTCACTCAGTGATCTCTTTCCCATACATTTTGCATATAACCTTCAATCAGTTTTCTCCCTCAACTCCCATTTCTATATAACTATCATTTAATGCTCTCCTTTTCTTTCAATGTCTATATAACCATCACTTAATGTTTTTCCTCCCCTACACTCACTATTCTCCCTTCCCTTCCATTTCTATATAACTTTCACTCAGCCACCCCTTCTGCTTAATTTTCCATTTAGCCTTCATTCAGAATTCTCCCATCCCTTTTTTTTTCTAAATAACCTTCACTTAATGTTCTCCTTTCTCTTCCTTTTTTTCATATTATGTCTACTTAGTAATCTTCCTCCCCTTCTTTTTCTACAAAATTTTACATTCCTCAATAACCTTCACTCAGTGAGCTGCCATCCATTTATTTTAAATATAACTTTTATCCAGTATTCTCCATCACTTTCTATTCCTATATTACCTACACTCAACGATCTCGTCCTGTTTTTTTTTTTTACAACCCCCACTTTGTTTTCTATATAACCTCCACTCATAATGTTTCTTAAGTTTCTCCTCACCTTTTTCTATATAACAGTCACTTAATGAACTCCATTCTCTTCTTTATGCATATCACCTGCATTTAGTGTTCTCTACTCCTCTTTTCCGTTTCTATATAATCTTCCTTAGTGTTTTCCATACAATTCGTTTTTCTCCAAAAGCATCAATCAGAGATCTCTCTTCCCTTCCATTTCTATATAACCATCACTATTACTTTCCTTCTTCCATTTGTTCCTGTCTATAACCATCATTTATGGATCACTCTCCTCTTCCTTTTCTATACAACCTTCATTTAATATTCTCCTCACCCTTTATTTTCTATATAAACTTTACTCAGTGTTCTCCCTCCCAGTGCTCTTTTATATAAACTAAACTTAATGGTCCCCTCCCCTCCTTTCCTATATATATCCTTCACTCAGTGATCTCCCCCCTATTTATTTCCTATATAACCTTCCCTTAGGGATCTCCCTCTCTTTCCTTTCCTACATAACCTTCACTTAATATTCTCCCTCCTATTTATTTTCTATATACCCTTCACTTAGTGTTTTCCTCACCTTTATTTTTTATATAACCTTCCCTCAGTATTCTCCCTCCCCTTCTTTTCCTATATAACTTGCATTCAGAGTTCTCCCTTCACTTTTTCTTCAATATAACCATCACATTATTGCCTCCTCACTCTTCAATTTCTATATAATGTTCAATCAGTAACCTCCCTTCTGTTTATTTTCTACATAACATTCACTGTCTTTTCCCTCCCCATTCTTTTCCATGTAGCTTTCATTTAATGTTCTCCATGTTCTTCCTCCACAATGTAACCATCACTTAAGGTTTTCCATCACCTTTATTTCCTATGTAATCTTCACTCAGTGATATAATCCACTTCCTTTTCTATAGTACCTTCATTTAATATTGCTTTCAAATTCTGGCATAAGGCCTGACTTTTTTGGGTAGGGTTATGTTAATTACATTTGTCCCAGTACTCAACTAGTACAACTCAGAATGTAAACATGGATGAAATACTACTAAGCACTTTGCTTAACAAGCTAACAACTCTGTCAGCTTGCCACCTTAATAATAATGATAGTAATCCTTTCTGCTATAGGCACAAGGCTTGAAATTTTGGGGGAGGTTAATTACATTGACCGGTGTTTCACTGGTGCTTAATTTATTGACCCTGAGAGGGTGACAGGCAAATCTGACCACGGCGGAATTTGAACTCAGAACACGTAGTGATGGGTGAAATACCACTAAGCATTTTGCCTGGTGTGCTAACAATTCTGCCAGCTTGCTGCCTTAATAATAATAATAATAATAATAATAATAATAATAATAATAATAATAATAAAGCAGAAGAGAGAGGCAGAAAGTTTGTTAGTAGCTGCACAAGATAAGCATTAAGGACTAATTGGATAAAAGCCAAGATAGACAAAAACCAAGTGATCCATTGGGAGGTATGTAGAAAGCTAAGATTTGAATGTACTGATAAATGGTATGAACATGAACCTAGTAAAGTGCTAGAAAGTAAGAAGTAGAAGGTGCTGTGGGACTTTAACATTCAGACTGACAGAGTAATAGAAGCTAGAAAGCCTGATTTCATAGTAGTAGATAAAGACAATAGAAAGTGCCAGATGATTGACTTTACAGTCCCAAATGATGAAAACATGAAGATGGGAAGTATAGAAAAAATAGCAAAGTACCAGGACCTAACCAGTGAATTACAGAGACTATGGAAAGTGCAGGTCAAAATGTATCCCAGTAGTTATAAGTGCATTGAGAACTATCCCTAAAGATCTGAACAGATGGACAGAGGAAAGATGGATAAAACCCAGTTTAGTACAGCTTCAAAAAACAGTGTTATTAGGGACAGGTAGGATACTTAGGAGGGTTTTTGGCATCTAAGGCTATTTGCTGTAACCCAATGGGAGGGTGCTTGGCATCTAAGGCTACTTGTTGTAGCCCAATGTTAGGATTCTTTTCTTTTCCAAGTCTAATCTGTTGAGTGTATATGAACAATAATAATAATAATAACAACAACAACAACGACGACGACGACAACAATAATAATAATAATAACGATAAGTGTTATTAGGGATAGCTAGAATACTTAAGGGGGTTAGCCTGATGTTAGGATATTTTTCTTTTCCAACAATCTACAGTGTAATCTGTTGTGTGTATATGAAAATAATAATAATGATGATAATGATAATAATAATATTGGTTTTGTATTTTGGCACAAGGCCAGCAATTTCAGGAAGGGGTTAAGTCAATTACATTGACCCCAGTGCTCAACTGGTACTTATTTTATTGATCCTGAAGGTCAACCTCAATGCAAGTTGAACTCAGTATGTAAAAACAGATGAAATGCCACAAATCATTTTCGTCAGACAAGCTAATGATTCTGCTAATTCGCTGCCTACCTTCAGCTAATATTATCCTTAAACCCCATTTTCCTTATAACTTCCATGTAGTTTTCTTTCCTCCTCTCCATTGCATTTCTATAAAAATCTTCACACAATAATCTCCTAGTGTATTTTTTGTATAAACTTCACTTAATGTCTCTCTCAATATCTGTATAAGCTTCACTGAGTGACCGCCCACCCCCTTCTTTTTTTTATATATATACTTTACTTTAGGTTCTCTCCCCACCTTTCATGTAACCTTTTACTTTATGTTCTCTCTCCCTTTCATTTTCTATTTATCATTCACTTCGGATTATACTCGACATCCTTTCCATAAACAATTATTTAATGTTCTCCCTTCTCTTAGTGTTCTTTCTCCCTGTCATTTTTTTTTATAACCTTTTCTTAGGGTCTTTATTCTCCATTCTTTTCAATATAACATTCACTTAATTTTCTCTCTTCCCTTTCTTTTCTATATACCATTCACTCAGTGGAGGCGCAATGGCCCAGTGGTTAGGGCAGCAGACTCGCGGTCGTAGGATCATGGTTTCGATTCCCAGACCGGGCGTTGTGAGTGTTTATTGAGCGAAAACACCTAAAGCTCCATGAGGCTCTGGCAGGGGATGGTGGCGAACCCTGCTGTACTCTTTCACCACAACTTTCTCTCACTCTTACTTCCTGTTTCTGTTGTGCCTGTAATTCAAAGGGCCAGCCTTGTCACACTGTGTCACGCTGAATATCCCCGAGAACTACGTTAAGGATACACGTGTCTGTGGAGTGCTCAGCCACTTGCACGTTAATTTCACGAGCAGGCTGTTCCATTGATCGGATCAACTGGAACCCTCAACGTCATAAGCGACGGAGTGCCAACAACAACAACCATTCACTCAATGATCTCTCTCATATTTATTTTCTATATAACTTGCACTCAGTATTTTCCCACCACTTCCTTTTTCATATAACCTTTACTCCATATTCATCCCTCCTCTTTATCTAGTTAACCTTCCCTTCACTTTTTCCCCTCACCTTCTTTTCAATATAACTTCCACTGAATGTGCTCCTTAACATTCTTTTCCCTGTAACCTTTAGTCAGTGTTCTCCCTCTGCTTCCTTTTTTATATAACCTTCATTTAGTGATCTTCCACCCTTTTTTGCTCTATATACCCTTCATTCATTCTCCCTCCCCTTCCCTCTTTATGTAACCATCACTCATTGTTCTACTCACGGTGGTCTTCCTCTCATTTATTTCCTATATAACCTGCATTTAGTGTTCTCTTTCCTCTTCCTTTTACTATACAACCTTCACTTAATATTCTCCTCCTTCATTATTTTCTATATAACCCTCACTCAGTGTTCTCCCTCCCTTTCTTTCTCAAAATAACTTCCACTTAATGATCTCCTCCCACTTCATTTTCTATATAACCTTTACTCAGTGTTCTCCCTGCCCTTCTTTTTTTTTATATAACCTTCACTTAGTATTCTCCCATCCCATCCTATTTAAACTTCACTCAGTGTTCTCCTATCCAACCATTTCTATATAAACCTTCAATCAGTGAATTTCCTCCCTTCCATTTTCTATGTAACCTTCAATCAGTGTTCTTCTCCCGTCCTTTTTGTATATAACCTTCACTTTGCTTTCTCCCCTGCTTCATTTCACCTTTTTCTATAAAACTTTCACTCCATATTTTTCCCTCCTCTTTATTCAGAGATCTTTCTTCCATTATTTTCTAAATAAACTTCTGTCAGTTCTATTCAACCAGCATTTAGTATTCTCCATTGCCTTCATTTTCTGTGCAACCTTCACTTTAGCTTCCCTCCACCTTCCTTTTCTATAAAACTTTCACTCAGATTTCTTCCTTCCTTCCTTTCCTTTTCCTATATAAACTTCACTTAGAGTTCTCGCTATTCTTTTCCATATAAACTTTAATCAGATTTCCCCCTCTCTTTCTTCATCAATATTAACTTTACCCATTATTCTCCCATATTACCTTTACTCAATATTCTCCAATCTCCTTCCTCTTCTTTTTAACCTTCACTCAGTTTTCTTCCTCCCATTCCTCTTCAATATTACCTTCTCTCACTATATACCCTCCCATTCCTCCTCTATATTACCTCCTCCACCCCTTCCTCTACTTTTTCATCTATATTATGTTCACTCAGTATTCTCCCTCTCCTTCCTCAAGTATTCTCCTTTTCCTTTGTCTTCAATATTACCTTCACTCTGTGCTGTCATTTCCCTCCCTCTTCTATATTACCATCACTCATATTCTTCCACCTCTTCTATTTAACCTTCACTCAGTATTCTCACCCCTTTTACTTTTCTATATTACCTTCAATCGTTATTCTCCTCCTCTCCACTATTCTGTATTACTTACACTCAGTATTCTCTCTTGCCTTCCTCTTCCATATTGCCATCACTCAGTATACTCCCTCCCATTTCTCTCATATATAACCTTCACATTTTTACTCCTCCTTCTATATTATCTTCACTCAATATTCTTCCTCCCCTTCTTCTTCTATTTATTCAGTATTCTCCCTCCACTTCCTCTTTTATATTACTTTAAACTCATTTTTCCATCCTTTTCCTCTTCTGTACTACTTGCACTCAGTATTCTCCTTCTTCCTCCTCTTCAATATTGCCTTATCTCTGTATTCCCCATCTCCACCATTTACTTATCATTACCTTTACTCATCATTCTCCTTTCCCTTCCTCTTCTATATAACATCCACCTAGTATTCTCCCCACCCAACTTCCTCTATATTACCTTCACTCATTCCCTTTCATCTTCAATATTACCCTCACTCAGTATTCACCCTTCCCTTCCTCTTTTATATAACTTTCACTCAGTATTCTCACACCCACCCTTCTATATTACCTTCCCTTTGTATTCTTCTGACTCTTCCTCATCAATATTACCTACACTCAGTACTCTCCGTCCCCCTCCTCTTTTATATAATTTTTCTCAGTCTTCTCCTACACCTTCCTCTACAATATTAAGTTCCCTCAGCATTCTCATGCCTTCACTCATTATTCTCTCTACCCTTCCTTTTTTATACTACCTTCACTCAGTATTCTCCCTACCCACACTATTCTATATAATCTTCCCCCAATATTCTCTCCACTTTTCATTCTTTACTCAATATTCTCCCTACCCTTCCTCTTTTATATTAGCTTTACACATTCTTCTTCCTCTCCCCCCTCTTCTATATTACCTGCAGTCTGTATACTCCTTCCTTTTCCCCTTATATATCACCTTCACTCAGTATTCTTGAAGCCCTTCATCTTCTATATTACTTTCACTCATTTTACTCCCTCCTGATTCTCTTCTATTTTACCTTCACTCAGTTTTCTTCCACCCCAGACATTCAAGCGAGATCGTTGCCAGTGCTGCTGGACTGGCTCCAATGCAGGACACAAAATTTGGCTTGTGAAGACCTGTTGGGGCAAGCGAAATCGCGACGGCACCTGTGCCCAGCGTCGCCTTCCTGGCACTCGTGCCGGTGGCATGTGTTAAGACATTCGAGCAAGATCGTTGCCAGTGCCGCCGAACTGGCTCCTGTGCAGGTGGCACGTAAAATACACCATTTCGAGCGTGGCCGTTGCCAGTACCGCCTGACTGGCTTTCATGCGGGTGACACGTAAAAGCACCCACTACACTCTCGGAGTGGTTGGCGTTAGGAAGGGCATCCAGCTGTAGAAACTCTGCCAAATCAGATTGGAGCCTGGAGTAGCCATCTGGTTTCACCAGTCCTCAGTCAAATCGTCCAACCCATGCTAGCATGGAAAGCAGACATTAAACAACGATGATGATGATTCACTTATTATTCTCTCTCCCCTTCCTGTTTTATTTTACCTTTACACATTTTTCTCCTTATCTTTCCTCTTCTTTATTTACATTCCTCCAGCATTCTCCCTCTCCTTTGTCTTCTATATTATCACCACAGTATTCTCTCTCCTCCTCTTCTTCTGTATTACCTTCACTCAGTAGTCTTCCTCCCATTCTTCTATATCACCTCCACTCAGTATTCTCCCTCCCTTTCCACTTCTATATAACCTTCATTCAGTATTCTCCTTCTCCACCTTCTTCTTTATTACTTCCACTCAATATTCTCCCTCTCCTTCCTCTTCTATATTACCTTCACTTAGTATTCTTCCTCCTGTTCCTCTTCTGAATTACCTTCATTCATTATTCTTCCTCTTCTATATTACCTTCACTTAATATTCTCCCCACCACCACCACCACCACCACACCTTCATCTATATGACCGTTACAGTATGTTTTTCTTTTACCTTCTTTATATAACCTTCCCCTAGGATTCTCCTTTTTCTCCCTTTTCTATATCTTCATTTAGACCAGTGGCTGTCAACTGAGGTCCACATGACCTTTGGGTGTCCATAGAAGATTTTGTTCTTAAAATCTATGTGCAATGAATTGATTATATTTCTACAATATACAAAATATTTTAACAATTATTTTTATACAATTCCTAATATTTAATTATAAAAACATAATAGGGTTAAACTTTGATTGGATAGGGGGGGGCCTGTCCAAGTAAAACAGGGATCAAAAGGATTTATAAGTAAAAAATGGTTGAGAACCACTGATTTAAGCCATTCTGTATTTTTTTTTTTTTAATGATATAATCCAGTGTTTGGTTTTCTCATTTTCTCATGTCTACATTCTGCCATTCATGGATCTCATTCCACTTCTGTCTTCATAATTTTGATTCAGTGCTTTCCCACATGTTCTCTGTGTGTATACTTTTTCTCAGTATATTCTTTTATTCTTTTACTTGTTTCAGTCATTTGACTGTGGCCATGCTGGAGCACCATCTTTAGTCGAAAAAATCAACCCCAGGACTTATTCTTTGTAAGCCTAGTACTTATTTTATCGGTCTCTTTTGCCAAACCGCTAAGTTACGGAGGCATAAACACACCAACATCAGTTGTCAAATGATGGAGGGGGACAAACACAGACACAATTACATGCATACACATATACACAAACACACACATATATGTATATGTATATATATATATATATATATATATATATATATATATATATATGACAAGTATGCTCCGATGGATGAGTAATGTCAGTGTGCATACCCGACAGAGAGAAAAGTTGAACATAAGAAGCATCAGTTGTGGTGTGCAAGAGAGACGATTGCACTGATATGGACATGTGGCGAGAATGGATGAGGATAGCTGCGTGAAAAAGTGCCACACCCTAGCGGTTAAGGGAACCTGTGGAAGAGGTAGGCCTAGGAAGACCTGGGATGAGGTGGTGAAGCACGACCTCCGAACATTAGGCCTCACCGAGGCAATGACTTGTGACCGTAACCATTGGAAGTATACTGTGCATGAGAAGACCCAGCAAACCAAGTGAGACCAAAATCCAAGGCCTCTGCCAGGGATGTAGCCAGCCCACTTACGCGTAACATTCCTTCATTGGATACTAAACTCCGCTTGCGAAGACATGGTGAGGCAAGTGAAATCGAAATTGAACTAAATTTGTAGGAACACTAAACTCGACTTGAAAAGACCTGTTGCGGCAAGCAAAATCATGATGGCACCTGTACCAGTGGAGCACTAAGAGCACCGTCCGACCGCGATCGTTGCCAGAGCAGCTGTTTGGCTTCCGTGCCGGTGGCACATAAATAGCACCAGCATGATCGTTATCAATGTCGCCTTCCTGGCACTTGTGCCAGTGGCACGTGAAAAGACATTCGAGCGAGATCATTGCCAGTGCCGATGGACTGGCTCCTGTGCAGATGGCATGTAAAATACACCATTTCGAGTGTGGCCATTGCCAGTACTGCCTGACTGGCCCTCGTGCCAGTGGCATGTAAAAGCACCCACTACACTCTTGGAGTGGTTGGCATTAGGAAGGGCATCCAGCTGTAGAAACTCTGCCAAATCAGATTGGAGCCTTGTGTCACCTCCTGGTTCATCAGTCCTCAGTCAAATCGTCCAACCCATGCTAGCATGGAAAGCGGACGTTAAACGATGATGATGATGATGATGTGGCTTCTTCCAGTTTTCCATCTACCAAATCCACTCACAAGGTTTTGGTTGGGCTGAAGCCCAAGGTGCCATGCAGTAGGACTGAACCTGGAAGCATGTGGTTGGGAAGCGAGCTTCTTACCACACAGCCACGTCTGCGTCAATATAATAATGTAGACAACTAAGCATATTCTCATTCATCATCTTTCTTTCCTTCAGCTTTCAGTTTTTACAATCATTGAACAACGGCCATGCTGGGTTACTTCCCTGAAGGTTTTAGCTGAATGAATTCACCTCAGTACCAATATTCTTTTTAAAACCCAGTTTATTCTATTGATCTCTAATGCCAAACTGCTATTTAAAAAACCAAATCTGGTTGCTAAATAGTGGTCAGTGGCAAACACAAAGACAATAACACATATATATACACACACACAATGGGCTTCTTTCTGTTTTTGTCTACCAAAGATGCTCACAAGGCTTTGGGCAGTTCAATGCTATTGTAGATAACACATACTGGAACATATTTCTTTTCTTCAAAATGGGACAGAGATTTTTTTGTTGCAAGTGTGAGTGGTGGTGATGGTGAAAGAAGTTACTACTACTACTACAACTATTATTATTATTATTATTACTATTCTTCTTATTATTATTGTTAAGGTGGCGAGCAGGCAGAATTGTTAGCACATTGGGCAAAATGTTTAGAGGTATTTTATCTGTCTAAACATTCTGAGTTCATATTCTGCTGAGGTCAACTTTGCCTTTCATCCTTTTGGGGTCAATAAATTAAGCACCAATGAAATACTGCAGTTGATATAATCGAGTAGTCACCTCCCCACCAAATTTCAGGCCTTGTGCCTTTAGTAGAAAATATCATTATCATTATTATTATTATTATTGTTGAAAAGGTGGTGAGCTGGCAGAATCATTATCATGTTGAGCAAAATGTTTAGCAGTATTTCACCTGTCTTAACATTCTGAGTTCATATCCTGTCGAGGTCAACTTTGCCTTTGATCCTTTCAGGGTCAATAAATTGAGAACCAGTCAAATATTGAGGTTAATGTAATTGATTATCTCCCTTCCCACAAATTCCAGGCCTTGTGCCTATAGTAGAAAGGATTATTATTATTATCATCATGCAGCAAGGTGGTAGAATCATTCATGCTCCAGAGAAAATGCTAAGTGGCCTTTCTTCTGACTCTTTACATTGTAAGTTCAAATCCTGCTAAGTTCTACTCAGGCTTTTATCTTTCAGGGGTGAATAAAATAAAGTACCAGTCAAGAACTGTATTGATGTAACTGACTAACCCCTAACACCCTGTAAAACTGCTGGCCTTGTGCCAAAACTTTTAGCAATTAATATTATTATAATTAAGGTAGGGAGCTGGCAAAATCAGTAGCATGCAGGACAAAATGCCTCTTATCATTTTGTCTGGTTTCATTCTGAGTTCAAACCATGCCAAGGTCAACTTTGCCTTTCATTCTTTTGGGGTCCATAAGATAAGTACATCTTGAGCCCTGGTCCCTCCAGGTCTTGTGTCCATAGTAGAAAGAATTATTATTATCATTAAGGTGAGGAGTTGGCAGAAGCTTTAGCACAGAAATAATGATCAGCAGTATATTTTCTGATTCATTATATTCCGAATTCTAATTCCACAAAGGTCAACTTTGACTTTCATTCTTTCAGGACCAATAAGATGAAATGTTATTCAAGAACAAAGATTAATGCAAACGGCTTACTCTTTTACCTCAAATTGATGACCTGCTGCCAAAGTTTGAGAACATTATAAAAGCAGTGAACCGGCAGAATACTTAGCACACCAGAAAATGCTTAATGGGTTAATTTTTCTCTCATCATTTCTATTCTATGTTACCTTCACTCACTATTCTCCTCCTATGTTCCCTTCACTCAGTACTCTCCCTCCCTTATGTTAGCTTCATTCAGTATTCTCCCTCTCCTTCTATGTTACATTCACTCAGTATTCTCCCTCTCTTTCCTCTTTGACATTATCATCACTCAGTATTCTCCCTCTCCTTCATTTCCCATGTCACTTTCACTCAGTATTCTCCCTCTCCTTCCCATTTCATATTACTTTCACTCAATATTCCCCCTCTCCTATATTACCTTCACTCAGTATTCTTCCTCTCTTATATAAACATCACTCAGTATTCTCCCTCTCCTTCGTTTCCCATGTTACCTTCACTCAGTATTCTTCCTCTCCTATATAACCATCACTCAGCATTCTCCCTCTCATAAGTTACCTTCACACAGTATTCTCCCTCTCCTACCTTCACTCAGTATTAGACCTTTCCTTCCCCTTCTATATTACCTTCACACAGTATTCTCAATCTGCTTCTTCTCCTATGCTACCTTCACTTACTATCCTCCCTCACCTATATTATGCTCAATTAATATTCTCCCCCTCATATGTTACCTTAACTCAGAATTCTACCTCCACTATGTTACCTTTACTCAGTATCCTCCTTCTATGTTACATTCACTCAATATTTTCCTCTCCTCTCCCTTCTGTATTACCTCCACTCAGTTTTCTCCCTCTCCTATGTTATCTTCACTCACTATTCTGTCCCTATATTAGCATCACTTAGTATTTTCTGTCATCTATGTTATCTTAACTCAGTATTCTCCCTCTTGTCTGTTACTTTCACTCACTATGCTCTCTCTCCTATGTTACCTTCACTCAGTATTCTCCCTCCCTTTCCAACCCTATATTACCTTCAATTAGTATTTTCCTTCACCTATGTTAACTTCATGCAATATTCTTCCTCTCATCTGTTACCTTCACTCAGTATTCTCTTTCTTCTATGTTACCTTCACTCAGTATTCTCCCTCTCCTACATAACCTTCACTCAGTATTCTCCATCTTCAACTGCTCCTATGTTACCTTCACTTAGTATTCTCCTTTTCCTTCAACTCCTGTTACCTTTACTCAGTATTCTCCCTCTCCTTCCCCTTTTATATTACCTTCACTCAGTATTCTCTCTCCTCCATGTTACCTTCACTCACTATTCTCCCTCTCCTATGTTACTTTCACGCACTATTCTCCCTCTCCTATGTTACCTTTACTCAGTATTCTCCTCCTTCCCCTACTATACCTTCACTCAGTATTCACTGTCTCCCATGTTACCTTCTTGCAGCATTCTCCCTCTCCTATGTTACCTTCACAATAAAGAAATCACAAGCATTAGGTTCAACAACAATGATTTGCCCACCTTGTCTCAAAACTACTGGCCTTGTGAATAAATTTGAACTTATTGTTATTATCATTATTTTTCAAGTTGCAAAAAAAAAAAAAAAGAAAAAGTTTATATCTTTTAAACAAATATCTCACTTGAGATCATTGCCAAACATACAAATTATCAATTGCATCATTCTGATTGATGTTATTCATTATGAACATAAAAATTAGTAGGCATAGGATTTTCGAGCGAGATCGTTGCCGGTGCCCCTGGGCTGGCTCTTGTGCGGGTGACACATGAAGTTTCTCGAGCGAGATGAGCGTGGCGGTTGCCAGTACCG
>NC_142944.1:34899160-34911660 GCF_046866305.1 Octopus bimaculoides | reverse complement strand
CCATACACATTACATGACCATACCAGCACAGTCATCACTCTTGCACACCACATCTGTCTCTTATGCTCAACTTTTCTTTTAGGGCGTTTATACTGTCGGGCATGCACACTGACATTAGACATCCAGCGAAGCATGTTAGCTTCATTTCTTATGGGTCTATGCATGTCCTTGGTAGTCACAGCCCATGTTTCACCGCCATGTAGCATGGCTGTTTGCACACAAACATCATACAGTCTGCTTTTCACTCTGAGAGAGAGGCCTTTTGTTACCAGCAGAGGTAGGATTCTCTAACTTTGCCCGGCCTATTCTTATTTGAGCAGTTACTCTCTCAGAGCATTCATCCCTGCTACTGACTTGGTCACATAGGTAACAGAAGCCATTGACTACAAGTTTTCCCTGCTGGTATTGGATAGAGTCTAATTTCTGTACATTTTTAGTGTTAATTGTACCTGTGTACCTTCCACACACAAAAACCATTTTCCCTGTTAACCTTCCTCTGATATTGCTGCACCTCTTATGTGCCTATAGCTTACACTGGGTACATCTTATGGAGTTTCTACCTACACCTTTTCTACAGATTGAGCAGGGCCATCTATCTGAAAGGATTTGTGATTTGTCTGCTCTCCTACTTACCAAGGTTTTGGTTTTTACTAGGTTGACCCTAAGGTCTTTTGATTCTAGACCTTGTTTCTACGTCTTAAATTTATTCTCTAGTTCTGGTAGTGATTCAACTATAAGAACAAGGTCATCAGCATAGTGGAGCTCCCCGGAGCATCCCATCTGAAATTCCTCTGTTATTGCCTGGAGGACTATGATGAACAAGAGGGGGATGAGGAATGATCTTTGGTAAACCCTTACCTGTATCCTAAATTCATTGCTAACCTTCAACTTACTGACAGCATCCCTGTACATGACTTGTACAACTCTCACTGATCACTCATCTATCCCTAGCTTCCAGTATTGACAACCAGATAAGGGAGCAGGGGACTCTGTCAAAGGCTTTCTCCATGCTGATAAAAGCAATCATTATCATCATTTAACATCCTTGCTCTATGCTAGCATGGGTTGGACAGTTTGACAAGGATCCAATGAGTCAAGGACTGCATTGTACTCCAGTGTCTGTTTTGGCATGGTTTCTAAAGCTAGGTGTCCTTTCTAATGCCAAGCACTTCACAGTGTGTACTGGAAGTTATTTTTTCGTGCCACCAAACACTATTGAGTGCATCCATATAGCTCGAAAGTCAACAATCCCAAGGAGGTAGGATGTTACCTCTGTATATTAGATGGGGTGGGGTTAAGGTAAGAGGTTGGAGTAGAGCAGGCTCTTGTTGTAGAGGAGGTTCATGGCTACTCATATGTATATATATATTCATATGTATCTTCACGGGTCAAACATAATACCAGCTTGGAGCCTGGTACAAAAAGACCACCAAAAACTGCATTACGAAAGAGATTCAAAAGAATAAAAATATTGTATTGTCTGTCACAGTTGAATCTTAGGTAGAAGGTCCATTCAGAAAATATATTAGTTTCCACCCCAAGCTTGCAGTTTGTTCTGGGAGGCATGGGGTGGGAACACAAAGGATGCATGTCGCAGAACCCTGAAAATGGTCCATGAGGGAACACCCATTCATGTTTGGGGATTTGACTGTCACAACCCTTTCAGGTGGAGAGCAGGAACTAGAGGAGGTCAAACACTACCACCTAGATATAGCTGGAGTTTCCTTTGCAAGGTTCTATTGCTCTTGTACCATAGATTTGGTTGGATAGAGGCTAGAAACTCCACAACTCAAGCATGGTGCCAGCTGTATCTTCCCCAGCAAGAGTGGGAATACGTACAAACTCCCATCTGCCTACATCCTGAAGCTGAGGCTGAATGAATGCCTAGTGTGGTTGTAACAAGTATATACTCCAAACAGCAAGGCTAAATACAAATCCTTCCTTGACAAAGTCACTGCGACATTTGATGTAGTTAAGATTGAGTCATTTGTTCTATAAAGCAACTTCAATGCACATGTTGGCGCTGATTGCCAGATGTGGAAAGGAGTGATTGGGAGGAAAAGTGTCTCTGAACTCAATACAAATGGAGAGGCCTTAATAGACTTCTGTACTGGAAATGGAACTCACAGTGCGACTTAGAGGATAAGGTGGGAGAAGCCCTGGCAAATGATGGGATCAGAAACAAATAATACAGACACTATTACATCCAAATTGAGAGACCTTCCTGAATAGAGTGAGGATGTTGAAATGAAGTGGAGATTGTTATGTTTGGTAGCTTCTTCTTTGGCTGTACAATGCTGTGGATGGAAGCAGTTTGGTATGGCATCAGGTCGCAAAAGAAACCCATGGTTTAACCAGGAAGTAAAAAATGTCACCCAAACAGAGTTGGAAACAACTCTCTGCTTCTGCACAAGCAGTATATTGAAGTGTGAAATGTTGCAGCAAGGATAGTAAAAAAATATCCAAGGCTAAGTCATGGGAAGATTTCAGGGTTAAGCTAGACTCTGACTTTAGGTTGACCAATAAAGTATTCTGGCAGACTATCTGCCAACTTCGTAACAGGAAACTGTCTTCCACATCTGTCATTAAGAACTGGGTTCTTTTCTCTAGAGAAGAGTATTTTTGGGAGGTGTAGAGTACTTACCAATTTCCTAAATCCAGTGATGATATAATCTTCTTGTGGACATATAGTGCATCTAAGGGTGATGACTAAACTCACAAAGGTTGAAGTCATACAAGCAATTAAGGTGCTCAAGGCCACTGGAGAAGATGAAATGCAAAGAACCTTAAATAGAGGTGTTCTCTGGATGACTCATACACTGGATGGTTTGGGCCTCTGGAAAGACATTAAAGTGATGACTATCTGGGAATATCATCTCAATTCTTTAAAGAGAGAGAGAGAGAGAGAGGGAGAGAGGGGGAGAGAGAGAGAGAGAGAGAGAGAGAGAGAGAGAGAGAGAGAGAGAGAGAGAGAGAGAGAGAGAGAGAGAGAGAGAGTGCTTTATTTATAGAGAAAACTCTGTTGAGCCTCCCCTGTAATATATATGCTAGGTTTCAAGTAAATAATATAGGGAAATTGTTTAGAAAAGCTAGCTGAAAAGCAGTGTGACTTCCAACCTGGAGGAAGCACATTTGACCAGATATTAATTCTATATGCAGGACATGCTGTGGAGAGTTTTGTACAAATTTGGGAATACTGGGCAACAAGTGATTGCTGTGAAGTCCCTATATAAATGGCTAGATGCTTGTTTGGATAAATGATGTTAGGTTAAACTTTTTCCAATTGGTTGTTGGACTTTGGAAGAAGTGTGCATTGTCACCTCTTCTTTGCATAATTTTTATGAACTGGATTGACCTGCACAGCTCTTGTGCAAGTACTATCACAATCAGAAGGGTGTAAGCTCAATCAGCTGTAATTTTTAGACATGCTTCAACAGAAGATGGTCTCCAGCATGGCTGAATGGATTTGTTGCTGAGTATCAAGAGGCAGGGAATTAGTGTTGGCCATCCCTTATTTAAAATATTTCTTTTTAATGAATCTTTCAATACCTTTCAGATGGAGTAGATGATAGTGGTTACATTGGAATATGTTGTGAAAAATTTTTTGAAGTAGAAGGGGTTAGAGGAATTTTAGATAATTCACATGAGTCAACTTTGTTGCCTCATAACTTTCGGAAAAATGGACAAGTATGATTGTGTGGTAAGAAGCTTGCTTCCCAATCACATGGTTCTAGGTTCAGTATTGTTGGAAGAGTTGTAAACTATTGGACACTTGTCCAATGTGCCACGCAGCTTGGGCAAGTGTCTTCTACAATAGCCTTGGGTCAACTAAAGCTCTGTGAGTGGATTTGGTAGATGGAAATTGAAAGAAGCCCATCAAATATATATATATATATATATATATATACACACACACACTCATCTATGTATGTTTGTCTCTCACCACCATTTGACAACTGGTGTTGATTTGTTTACATCCCCATAACTTAGCAAAGTTCGATGGAATAAGTACAAGGTTCAAAAATATATACCAAGGTCGATTGTTTCAGCATGACCGGTCAAATGGCTAAAACTAGTAGTACATTAAAATAATAATTATAATTTACATCTGTGAAATATGTACCTGTAAAATTTCATAAAAATATGCAATAAAGTTATAAAGAAAACAGTTATTTGGGGAAAGCAACACAAACTATTTATGTCATGTTGTCAATATCCTTAGTTAAATTTATAGAATCTTCTATCTTTTTTACTCGTTTCAGTCATTAGATTATGGCCATGCTGGGGCACTGCCTTGAGAAAAATTTTTAGTCAAATGAATCAAACTCAGTACTTTTTTTTAAAGCCTGGTATTCTATCGATTTCTTTTGTGGAACTGCTAAGTTACAGCGACGTAAACACACCAACATGGTCGAGGGGGGCAAACAGTCACAAAGACAAACACATATATGTATATACGACGGGCTTCTTTCACTTTCCGTCTACCAAATCCACTCACACGGCTTTAGTTGGCCTGTGGCAACAGTGGAAGACATTTGCCCAGGGCGCCATACCATGTTACTGAACCTGGAACCATGTGGTTGAGAAGCAAGCTTCTTACCACAAAGCTACAGCTGCACCTATAGAAACGAGCATTGATTTTTACCTCAGTGAATATAAGTAACAGAAAACACGAGACGGATCGCATAGAAATAACTAGATAGATCAGGCGTGGTTGTTTGGTAAGAAGCTTACTTCCCAACCACACAGTTCGGAGTTGACTGCGTGTCACCTTGGGAAAAGTGTCTTTTACTTTAACTTGGGGTCGACCAAAGCCTTGTGAGTGAATATGTTAGTCGGAAACTGAAAAGAATTCCCTCGTATATTCGTATGTATGTGTGTGTGTGTGTATATATATATATATATATATACACACACATACGAAGGGGTGCTGAAAAAGTCCCTGCTTTAAGGGTGTTTCGAAAGGGCTGGCTGGAGGCCCAACCTTCCGAGTTCTTTTATGGGACTTAGAAAAAAAACTGAAGGCCCGCTGTAATAAATGTGTGAATCTGAGAGGGGAATATAGTCGATAAAATCATAATTAACTGATCCGCCTGTATTTTCTTTTACCCAAAGCCAGGAACTTTTCAGCACCACTCTGTATGTCTATATGCGTGTGTATCTTTGTCCTCCCACCACTACCACTGCTTGACAACCGGTGTTGGTATTTACGTCCCAGTAACCTAGCGGTTCTACAAAACTGATCGATAGAATAAGTACTAGGCTTTAAAAAAAATAAGTACTGTGGTCTATGCATTCGGCTAAAAATGTTTCAAGGCGATGCCCCAGCATGACCGGTCAAATGACTAGAACAGCTTAAAAAGAAAAAAAAAAGAGAGAAAGACATAGTTTGATGGTATAGTCCTAGACATACCCTATGAAAGAATGCTGAAAGGTTGAACAAACTATGATCGCGGGATTGCTCGATTAAATAGATCTCAAAGGTAAACAAGAACAAATGTGTGTGTGTGTGTATACAAAATGTAAACGTATAAAACAGTATACACTGTAATTAATCAAGTTTTATCCCTCGCTAATTTCAACATATATACAAATACATTTTAAAATAATTAAACATAAGATACGGCTAGAGCTCGTGTGTTGACTATGAGTAAGTAGTAAATAAAATCTGAGAAGTGAAATGAGTTAAGCTTTTGCTATCTTCAAACGTCGCGCCATTGTCCAGACGTTCTGTAGTCACTTAACTGCGTTCTGGCGGTCAGGACGTGATGTGCGCAAAACATGCGCTTGACGTAACGAAAAATGCGTGTCACATGACCGACAGTGGCTGTGACGTTGTTATCCAATGCGGACTGACAGGAGACACAGTTGTGAAAAGATTTAGCTACCCTGAGAGCTAAGCTAATGAGATAGATTGATTATATATATATATATATATTTATATATATGTAAATATATATATATGTATATATATATATATATATATGTATATATATATATATATACATGTATATATTTATGCATACACGTATATATACATATATATAGAGCGTTCACAGATATTACAGGCACACGCATACGATATACTCATTTGGCAAAAGAGTTTTTCAGCTTCAAGTGAGAGACGGAGTGAAAGCAGTAATATATAATCTTATAAAGCTACGAGAAGTCTTACTTTACTTCTGTAAATCTGCGGGTGTCTTTATTGTTGGCCGCAGATTAACATCAAATTTCTGCTGGCCACAAGCCATTTAAACTATATTTTGCATGTATATATATATATATATATACATATATATATATTTGGCACAATATAAAGTAAGATACAAAGACACATTTCTCTCTGCCACGCTTTATATTTAGCGATATACATAGACACACCTATATTTATATATACATATACACATTAATATTTATATATGTATGTATATTAATACCGGAGTACCATTTTGTTAATTTTCTAAACACGTACAGAAAATAATAATATAAATCTTTTTTCTTGGAAAACTGCTGTGTCCAAGGAAGGAGACCTACAGTAGGGTTTTTTGTTTTTAAAAAAAAATTTTTTTTGAGGTAAAAGTTTACGTGAAAAAAAAAAAAACGAAAAGGAGAATAAATATTCAAAAAAACAGGTTCGCGGATATTTTTGCACTTCAATGACGATGAATGACGAAACGGATTCTGGCCGTAGATTGGTAGGTTTTTTTTTTCCTCCCTATACAATACACCAAAAGGTTATGTATTTTAACTGGGAATTGAAAACTATGTCAGCCAATGAACACACACACACACACACACAAACACAAAAATCTGTCTCACACACATACACATACGAACAAGAATGATCAAGGGAGCCTTAATGTCTTGTCTTTTATTACTGATTTAGTTTAGTAAGGGGAAAAATTATATATATACATATGTAAAAAGCAGTTGTACAAAGGTTAGATTATTTATTTGATTGTTGTGTGTATTTATTCTGTGTGAATGTTATAATATTTATGTATGTGTGTGTCTGTGTGTGCTGGCTGACATAGTTTTCGATTTCCGCAGTTAAAACACAAAAGTAACTCAATAAAAATAAATAAATAAATATATCTGTCTCTCTCTCCATATATATTTATACATAATATATATTTCCTATAATCTGGTAAATATATATATATAAAAAAAAAACTGTACAGAAGCTGATCTTCCTGTCGTCAAAGAAAACCGCCGTTTGATGGATCACATTTACAACTAAAACGCCTCACTACAGCAGCCATCTTGTCAACATTAACCTCCCTCCCCCTTTCTCTTTATCTCTAATACTTTCTCTCTTTCTATCTCGCTGTTTTTTTCACGTTCCTTTTTCTTTCTCCCTCCCCCCTTCTCTTATTTAATATTGAGTTGTTTTTTTTTCCTACTTCGCAGCCAATTGTAAATAATGGTTACCTTGAGTCATTTATCTTTCTTAAAATGTATCAACAAACCTTGATAAAATCAACAGCATATTTCTCATCAGAACTATCGTTATTTCAATGCATTTTGTTTTCATTTTTTTTTAGCATTTTATGCTACTGCTCAGCTTGTAATAAATATGCACACATGTTTACAAGGGATTACCTATGTAGTCATTCGACTTACAAGAAATAGTAAGCAAATCTCCCCCAAATCACACTCCATTACAGGAAAGAACAATACACATTTAAAATGTGGTCCTAGGTACCATCTTCGCCACTACATAAAACGATGGTCAGGACACACATGGAGTTAATCAACAATACATTGTATAAGTATGCATATGTGTGTGTGTGTAAGTGAATATAACCTATATATTCGCGTGTGTTAAGAATATATACATAATTGTCTGAGTGTATAGTTTTATATATATATATATATATATATACACACAGCGTGGTGTTGATGTATATATAGATATCAACATTTAACGTCCGTTTTCCATGCTGGTATAAGTTGGACACACACACGTTTATAAATGTGTTTTATATATTATACACGCGCGCGCGCACATTTACACGCTTATCCCTGTGTGTGTGTGTGTGTGTGTGTGCATGTGCGTGGAGTTACGGAGTAGCTATCTCTTGTCTCGCGAGGAAGGAAAAGGGGAATGGAGTTTGGGGGCAAAAGTGTAAAAAAAAAAAAATACTGAAATTTATGGGGAAAAAGTCTTTCACAACCATTGTCATTGCTGTTGTATGAAACGCAGGAATAATTTAAAAACATAAAAAAACCAAAACATCCGTTCACCCCAATCTCTTATTTAACCTTCCCCATGAAGTATAACATGTTCCAAAACTCCACCTATATATATATATATATATATATATATAGAGGTGGAGTTTTGGAACATGTTATACTTCATGTATGTATGTATGTATATACTCGCAAGCACATGCAAAACGAAACGCATCAAAAACTCCAACAATTGCCAGGATCCTGGTGGAATGATATGTATAATCCCTCATCACATACTCTAAAAGGTGCAGTCTCTTTGAAAGAGGTTAGATCCATCTTTTGTGGTCTGTTAAAATGAATACGGTGGATCTTATTGAAATCCAGTCAGTTGCATACTGACAAACATGACATGCACAATGTCTTATGATTGGATAAAGACCATCGTCTATTGTCTCAGGAATTGTTTCATGATACCTGTCTAGTCATCATCAATCGGTACATCTCTACTGAAAAGACCAGTCGCAATAATTATAAAAAAATTAAAAAAAGACTGGGGAGGGGGTAAATTTCAACATGCTTTTTAAGCAAGTGGATCCAGTAGCAGTAACGGAGCAAGTTTGTGGAATTCTCTTTCTTCATCCATTATTACAACCAGCCGTGCTTTGCTGACGTTTGTGTTGCTATAAAAATTCTTGGAAAAGTGTAAATTTCCTGGGTCAGACATTCTTGCAGAAATGTTGTGTGATGGGTTGTTACCTCTGCATAAGAACAGTTTTATTGCTACAACAACGTTGGCTAAACTGTTGGAATCAGGAGCACGTCCACTAACTCTTTGCTTGTCCAAATCATTTTCATAAGTTTGTCCTAAACATCCATGCTTGTTATTCAGACTAAGTCCTTGTTTTATATACGTCGGGATTGACATAAAGCTTTCTTTTGATAAGTCACAAGTTACTTTGATGATTAGGGGAAAATGTGAATGTGTATCATATATGTTGCATGGACGCCAGGAAAACATGTCCTGTGTATATCGTGATACACAGATTAGGCAAAGGGTTAATAGTGCAATGATGCTGATATCGTTTTCAGCATCTAGAAAAATGAGAATGACAAATATGCTCCAATAGTAGAATCATAGTACCGTTGTGAAGAGAAGCAACATCAATCTTGCAAAAGAGGAAGATATTGCTATGCAACGATTCAGTCCTGCAGTTGGCTTCTCACTATTGGGGTGGGATTGAAGATAATGGAAGATAATCGTGCCGATCATTACAAGGAGAAGCGAGAAAAACGGCATGTGTGCAGAGGGAACGTCCTGACCAAATCGTATTCAAAAAAGACTCGGCTAATGAATATCAGAACACATCGCTCCAAGTGTCACTGTACAGCTTACACTGGAATTGAAGCACAGCCAATATCTTTCAGCGTGAAACATTGGGATCTGTTCATTTGATCTTTTGATGTGTCTAAGGTTTTTAACAGTATAAACAGAACTTCAGTTGGATGTTCTTAGAAACTTTGGTTGCAAACCCAAATTTGTGAAATCTCCCTCAGTTCTACTCATGAATGATGACCTGAATAGCTTTCCGGAGGGTAGAAATCTGACACCTTCAAGTGTAAATAAACGGGAATTAGTCGTGGCTGCATGCTAGCAACCTTTACTTTTTTATGTTTTCCTAATATGTGACCATGTTGATTTATTTATGCATGCGCACATGTACATACACATGTATATCTTCATCATCATAAACTATAAGACGAGTAGGAGGCTTTGTTAACCCCCGACATCAGTTGTTACGGGCTTCTAATATGCTCAAGCCTGAACAAATCTTTAGATCATAGCATACTGATGACTTGATTCTTGTTCATTCTCTGGAAGTACTACTGCAGACCATCATCTCAGCAGCCGTTACAGCTTGTGAAAGATTGGCGTTGACCCACAATGCCCTAAAGACGGTGACCTCTGACAGTGGTACACATCAAATTAGCCCCTCATCTCCATTTCCTCAGTTCAACAAAAACAACAACAAGCCGCTCTCTTCCAATTCAGATACTCTTATTAAGCAACATTTCTCATGTTAAAAATTGACCGAGGGAATTCAGAATCTCCTCGAACAGGTGCCTGTCTACCTTTCGGAATGTTCAGAAAGTGACTTAGCAAGCTCCCAAGTCCTCGTAACAGGGCGGCGAGCTGGTAGGAACGTTAGTTAGTACGTCGGGCGAAATGCTTAGCGGTATTTCGTCTGTCTTTACGTTCTGAGTTCGAATTCCACCGAGGTCGACTTTGCTTTTCACCCTTTCGGGGTCGATAAATTAAGTACCAGTTGCGTTCTGGTTCGATCTAATCGACTGGCTCTCTCCCCCAAAATTTCGGGCTTTGTGTCTAGAGTAGAAAAGAATAGTACTCAGGTCTGTTGGCAGTTGTATATTTATGTCACTCGCCTGTATCTTGTTTGAACAAAAATCGGCCGACACACTTAAATCTAGGAAACCGTTAACACTCAGTGTGTCTGGAGATCATTCTAGTCGCCTGTATAAACGTTACATTGAACCCACACTAGGCGGGCATCGTTTGAGATGGTTTTCACTTGTAGCGTGCATGTTTGGCTCGTGTTTCTCCATCTCTTACAGCCAGCTATTATATGGTCAAGGGTTTGGTTCAAAGACGTTTTGAATGGAAGCGATATCAGTCTTATAAAAAGCGGGATACATTGCTTATCCGTCGATTCACTTAGGTAGTTGACAGCCTCAATGTTGAGGTGGGGTTGAAGATAATGGAGGAGAAACGCGCTGACCACTATGAAAAGTGAGAGAAGTGGCACGTTGTTACTCCAACCAATATAAACCAATCTATATCAGATATAGAGTATATTCAACAATGACCCACTAATGAAGAAAGAGGTCATTGTATGCGATATGCAAGCGTGTGTGTTTGTATGTGTTATAACTGATATAAATATTAGTTGGTTGATTGAGTGGTACAGAGAGTTAACATTAGAAGTACAGGATGAGTGTGCGCATACACAGTAAGAGAACGAACCTTAGAAACAGTGGAGGAAGTGGACGTGAGGGAGGAGTAAATTACAGAGTAGTTATAGGACGAGTTATGCAGAAGAGAGATTTGTTGTAATTTTATTTTAAAGTAATAAATATTTTACTTATGAAAGTTAGTTTTAAATTTCATAATTTTATATAAGCACCAAGGAATCGTGATAAAAGTTTAATTTAATTATTGCATTTATGACATATTTCCCTGATATTACTGATGGTTGTAAAAGTTACACTTCCATAGTTACTCGTCCGTCTGCTTTTTCATGCTGGACGGGTCAAGGACCTAGTTCCTTCATTGGGAGTCACGGCCCTTCCAAACAAGTCAGGACTATGTCTCATTTGTGCGTTTTGTTTTTTTGGCACGTTTTCTGTGATTCAATACACTTCTTGTCACTAACCATTTTACAATATATTTATTTGCGCGCTGGCATGTGTGTGTACAAAAGAGAAAGTAGCTTCTATGCAAGTCATGGGCAAACTGCGCTCTGCGGGACTTTCTGAATGGCACGCCTAATGAAAAATTACCTTGTATTGTTTTTAGTAGTACGGCTCACCTGATAATGAGCCATGTCTCATGCGGCCCGCTTCTCGAAAAATGTTGCTCACTACTGTCCTGTACTATATTAAATTGGCCCCTCAAAATGCTTCAGTTGATTGCAGCTAAACTAATTTTAAAACCTGAAAGTTTACTCTGTGAGTGTGTGTACATACATACATAGAATTGCTTTAATTGAGGCAGGTTTATGTAATGGATACATTTCCTATTATATATTACGCAAACCTGAAACGTACGTATTAAATTATTTCAATATATCACTGTTTCGTTTGACTTCATTATTACAACAATATATATATATATATATATATATAAACAAAATACTTTTGCCCACCATTAACGGTGTAATCATCTACTTCATCATTCTCTTTCCCCGTTCCTATATGTTCGTAAATAGAATCTGTCAAATATTTACAAAATAATAATAATGCTTTCTACTATAGGCACAAAGCTTGAGATTTGGAGGAAGGGGGCTAATCGATTTCATTGACCCCAGTGCACAACTTGTACCTAAATTATCGATCCCAAAAGGGTGACGAGCAAAGCTGACCATGCAGGAAGAACGTAAAAACGAACGAAATTTCCGCTATGCATTTTGTTCGGTATGTTAACGATTCTGCCAGTGGCCGCCTTAATAATAATGATGATGATGATGATCAAGCGTTTAGAAATTGATACATCTCAAATTCGTTCCTTTTTCCCTCTTTACAAAACCTTA
>NC_142944.1:34878713-34893713 GCF_046866305.1 Octopus bimaculoides | reverse complement strand
CTCTTAATACGTTCTGATAGTTTCAAACGTGAATATGAATTCACGTGAACGTGAATTGCCGTTGTTTTTCATCCTCGGAGAACACCAGTGAATAACACGTATTATGAAAACACATCGACTCAGTTAGGCGTGTGTTCTCCGACATAGAAAAACAATAGCGATCAGATATTCACATTCGAACCTGGCAGAATGTATTATGAATTAATAGTTAAGCTATGGTTTGGGTTCTCGCTGTTCTGCGCGCACCTCATAAAGTATTGTTACTTTTATATATTTTATGTGCAGCAAAACTATCGATTAGATAGCAGTATTTTTTCGAGCTTTCTATTCAAGAACCGAGATATCTCAATGTGGATAGAAAGCTCCAAGAAACGTAGCAAAGTAAGGACCGAATTAGCATAATCAACAATGAACAAAATGTCGACCGTATGTACAACAAATTTATTAAATGAACTCAAACCACATTTTTGTTACAGTTGCAATAAGAATTATATTGGTATACACATACACACACACACACACACACACACACACACACACACACACACACACACACACACACATATTTGAGAGCTGGAAAATTTCGAAAGCAATAAGGAAGAAACCAAGCAGAACATATATCAAAATTCGGGGAAGCAACGTTTAACAGCGTAAGTTTTCTCTCGACGAGATGGGTAACACATCACTTTTAAATAAACTGTGTATTTAATTACGTAATTATATAATGACATTTTATGCCACTGAAACAGCTGTAGGGGACGATCAAGTATGAACTATATGTGAAATCTATGTTTTTCTGTTTTTTTTTTTGAACAGCGTAATTAATAGAAATCATGAAACAATGCTAACATAAGTTTGAAGAAGACTGTGGTAATGATATGCGATAGCTATAGCAAAGTTATCCCTTACAAAATAAAAATACAAGGAGACAAAGAATGAAATATCGCAACGCACCGCCTAATACTCTCCAACATCACATCTCATTCACGTAGTTGTCTGTTGATTTTGCTCAATGCGTTGTGAGTGAAATTGGTTGAGAGAAACTGTGTGGAAGTCTTTGTGTATGTGTTTGGCCCCCCCAGCCCAACGCTTGACAACAGGTCTTGCTTGGTTTGTTTGCGTCCCCGTAAGTTAGCGGTTCAGCAAGACAGAAACGATAGAATAAGTAGCAGACTTTAAAAATAGGTACTAGGGTCGATCTGTTTGACTAAACTCTTCAAGGCAGTGCACCAGCATGACCGCAGGGCAATGATTGTATAAAGTAAAAGATTAAAGACAATTCAGCTTTAAGAGACACGGCATAAACTGGTCGGTATCTCGTTCTTTGCGTCCAACTCTTCTATTCTCTCTTTATATTATTTGTTCGCTCCACGCACTATTTTCTCACTTTCTATATTTAACACTTGTATATCTACTATTGTCTTCGTTCTCACGCTATCTCTCTCTCTCTCTCTCTTTCTCTCTCTCTCTCTCTCTCTCTCTCTCTCTCTCTTTCTCTTACTCTCTCTTTCTCTTACTCTCTCTTTCTCTTACTCTCTCTCACTTTGGTTAAAACTTTTGTCCTTTGTTCCCCTATGACGACAAATACATTCATGCACTCAATACATGGTCAGTCTGCCTGATTGTCACCCCCTCTTTCTCACTCTCACAGGTACACTCACCGACACACACATACACACACACACACACATATATACACACACATACATATATATATATATATATATATATATATATATATATATATATATATATATATATATATACACACACACACACATACATATATGCATAATACAACATTTGTATGCAACACTTATATATATACATAATACAACATTTGTATGCAAACATACATGCATAGACGCATACACATGTATACATACATACATACATGCATACATACATACATAAAAATACATAATGCACACATACATACACACATGCATACATAAAAGCAAACATGCATTCACACACATACATATGCACATGACCTTCCCTCCCAAATTACTGGTTCATCCACCGGCAAGACAGGTTCTTCCTTACTAACCTTAAACCTGCAATTGTTGAAAGGCGAAAGAAACTATAGTATAAAATACACATATTTTCCACCAAGTTTGTCATTGATGTCATTGCAGCAGCAGCAGCAGCAGCAGCAGCAGCAGCAACAGCAGCAGCAGCAGCAGCAGCAGTAGTAGTAGTAGTAGTAGTAGTAGTAGTAGTAGTTCTTTTTCCTACTGCTATCGTTAGCGTCATCATCGTAGTTGTTTAGCCTACCAGTCAAACTTTGTAGCTAGGCATAAAGAAACTATTTCATACTTACCTACATACATACATACATACATGCATACATACATACATACATACATAAATGCATGCAAGTATACACACATATAAATATACATACACACACGCATACATCCAAACAATTACCTACATTCATATACACAAGCATACATACATACAAAAATACATACATACATACATACATACACACATGCATGCATACATACATACACGCATACATACATACATACATACATACTGGAATAGACACCTTAGGACAGTAAAGAGAATATGGTCACAGGGCCGCTCAAGGCATCGACAACTCGGGTGGTCGCCCGGGGCTCCATGTGCTAGGGTGTGCCAAAGAGGGCATGACGAAGACGAGGAAATTTCTACAACCGTCAGCTTGTACACGCCGAAGTTCAGCCTCCCCAGGGCGCCAGCAACCCTAAGACCGGCTCTGTACGGTCTTCTGAACTGGTCACTACAAGAACTGAATGAGATAGATGTTCGAGCTCGCAAGCTGCTCAGTGTTGCAGGAAATTTCAGCATCAATGGAGTTGTAGACAGGCTGTACTTCCCACGCAAGGATGATGGTCGTAGTCTCAAATCTGTATTGATGTCATATGAGACACATATTGTGACACTGAAATAACGTTTGAAGCAGAGGAAGCAACCAGTGACTATCTTGCCCAAATTTGTGACCATTAAATCAACAACATAACTAGGATAGCTAATTAACTTGAGGAGAAGTGTGGAATAAGAGCTGATACAGATCTCTCCCCAAGAAGCATTGGTAAAAATCTATTTATCAGAGCAAAATAAAGAAAAACAATGGAGCAGTTCACTGAGAAGATAGTACATGTGTACTTGGCGTGTAAAACACAAACCTTGGAAGGGATTGATCATGTCAAAAGCTTGGTGTGGAGTACCGACAAGTTTATGGTATCTCACTTTGAAGGATACCTCCATGTAATCCAAGAACAAGAGATCCCCGCCAAGTACCTACAGTATAAGAAACAGAAAAAGTTGATAGACAACAAATCTAAGGTAGTGCAAGACCAAGAATGAAGACATCTACCACAACTAACTGTGTGAGAATGTCTTCCAGATATTATCTCCTCATGAGGCATGATGTAGTGGCCAGAACGGTTTGGACCAGGATGATAAAAAAGAAAATACCTACAGACGAAGTTGACTATATTGAGACCAATGAGTCAAAAGAATATTGGTGGAACTCAGTAGATAAAATTAGTGGGGGTGCTGCTTCAGAAAATTGTTAGCCATTGTTTTAATATTATGTAAAAAGAAACAAACAGATAAAAAGAAAATTTATACATAAACTTGATCGGTTCGCGTTTTAGCCACTGCCGAGTAGTGTGTTTAATTTGTTCACTGAACACCGCCGCGAATTCCCTCTTGATTTTCAAAAATCCCAACTAAATCACAAAATAGGGGAGGGGGAGAATGTGCCCTATTTTTCAAATCCTGGCAGCGACACTGAAGCTGGAGGCAGGATAATAATCAAATTCTGCACTTTATCACATTCAAAAATTTAAACACATTTTAAAGCACAATACACGCGGAGTAAAAAAAAAAAGACATTGCCTTTCACCCGGCACTGTTGTTCACGCAGTTCTCTCTCTCCCTAGCGTGCAGCTTCCTATCTCGGGCATGTGAGCATGCGCACAACAGCCAAACACTGCGTCGCTGGAACTATGAAGCGCACAGTTCTATACGAGGATTTTGTATTTTGTTTTTCATAAACTAGGGGATGGCTATTGACATTAAGCTTAAGGATTATATAATGTTACAAGTATAAAGAAAGAATTAAAGAAAAAAGGACTCGTTATATTGAATGTTATCGATAATATCGAGTGGAAATAGGGGATGCTGCAGTTCCGCAGTTCCTATACACGAGCCGGTACTGATGGAACTTTAAAAATTAAAACAGCCACCAAGTTAAAACACAACCGACTAGATATTGTCGTACGGGATCACAAGAAAAAGATATGTTCTGTTGTGGAAATCAGCTGCCTCTGGACATCAATATGGTTCGAAGAGGACATCTGTAGACCATTAATGGAGTTTGCAAATCCCTACCCAAGATACACTTTCGGCTTCATACCTATTATTATTGGAGAAACAGGATACATACCAACCTGCCTGGAGCAAAGTATGGCTGAACTTGGGATCTTGGGGGAGAGAACGCCAGTCCTTAATTCATACTCTACAAATGATCACGATATCTGGGACTGTAAAAATCTGGAAGACCTTTTTAAGATTTCAAGGATGATGAGCAAAGCAAGATGCTTTCTTTCGCAACCTTGCTACCAAGTAGGTAGCCGGTCAAATTTACTTTAAATAAAAAAGGGAAAGAGAAAAAAGAAATACACACACACACATACACGCACACGTGTGTGTGTGTGTGTGTGTGTGTGTGTGTGTGTGTGTGTGTGTGTGTGTGTGTGTGTGTGTGTGTAAAGCAGTATGGTGGTTGTGAGGGATATATAAGAGATTCGCAACAGAAGATCGAAACTGTTCTCTGATTATGCGTTTAAAATTCAGTTACTTGATCTGCCATAAATACTCCGTTACCACAGTCGAAACAGAAGTGAAAATGGACAAACCAAATTCAACTCAATTTCAGTGACCCGGTTCAGTTTAATCACAGGTATATATTCGCCATATTTGTGAAACAAACGTCAGTTCCGTTTTTGTCCTTCAGTCAGTTTCCTCCTTTTACCTTTAGACAATTTCCTTCTGCCAGCTCTAAAGCAATTATGCTGAGATTCGGTTTCAACACATTCACGTAATCACTAACAAACTTCTTTCGCGCCGACATTGCACTTTTCAGTTCCTCCCGCCATACACATAGTGGTAGCCTACTCTGAGATTATATACAATGTAACTCAAAGGAGATTTTGTCATTTCTACTCACCTAGCTACTTTGTAAATACTCTTTCATTGGCTTAAACATATATGTATGCTGTTAAGCATACATACCCACAAACACAGTCACAGGCGTATACATACAAATACACATATTCATAAGTCCGTGTGGTAATTTGAGGGATTCGGCTGTTATTTTCTAACAGATCTAGCTCATATATGCTTATATACGTATATATTAGAACATTTTTTTGTGTATATATATTATACTTCAGGGAGGCATTTGAAGAAGAATTGGTTACTTTAATCTGTGTATTTGTGTGTGTTTATATATATACACATATATATAGTGAGTGAGTGACCCTAAGCCACCTCAATTTACATATCCACACTAGATTGTGAAGTAAACCTTTTCTTCTACAGCAGCCGTCATGGTAGTTGTGGTGAGGTGGTAGTAGTTGTGGTGAGGTGGCAGTAGTTGTGGTGGGGTGGTAGTAGTTGTACTATTAGTAGTAATGGTAATGGTGGTAATAGTAGTTGTAGTATTAGAGGTTGTTGTCCTTATTAGATATGAGAAAGAAAGAACAAGCGTTAGGAAGGTAGAGAAAAAAAAATTGAATGTGGAAAGGAACTAAGAAGGAATAAAAAGTGAAGGTGACAGTAAATACATTTGAAAGAAAGGAAAAACAGGCCCAACTAAAATATAGAAATTACAAATGGATTATATATGTAAATATATTCATATACATATATACAAATACATTTATGTATATATGAAGAAATAAAGGAAGATAATAATGAAAGAGGAAAATAAACATGGTTTGCAAAAATAAATGTATGAGCTAATATTTCCGTCTCGAAGAGAGTTACTTCTAAATCATACAAGTTGTTTTATATCGTGTAAGTGTAACAGATGCAGGGTATGAATTGCATAAATCAAAGGTTAAAATATATGAGACCCTGCTTGAGGCATCGGAGTGGGGAATGTACCACTGCTGCCAGCCGGAGAATTATGGTGTGAAGTGTTACACGATCATTATGTAATATCCTGTGGCGAACATCGTCGAGTTAAAATGAGTTTGCACGGGCCAACGAGGGAACACTTTCTGTAGTAGTCGTTCGACCAGGTGGAAAGCTTGAAATTTTACCCAATTCACACATACTATCTTAAAAACAAAAAGAAGGAAAAGAGCAGAAATAAATGGAAGTACACATTAGGTAATATATTCTTAAATTCAACTAAAGTGGTGACTGCACAGAGACATTAAAGCGTTGGTTAAAAATAATGTCTTACGGCATTTGTTCTGAAACCTCTGGTCGCTGCGTTCAAATTTCGCTATCTTCAACTTTGTCTTTTAGTGTTTCAGAGTCGATTAATAAAATTTAAAATATGTCAATCTAGAACGATGGATTAGCGAAATTGAAAGAACGTTGGACGAGATGCCTTACTTTCTCATGCAGCCTCTGATGTAGAGCTGTGTCGGTCCTAAGGCAGCGTCCTTCCCTTTTGACAACATCGGCATGAGGAGGAGAACATTTGTATACACGAGTAATTTTCAGTCTTCTACACCAGTGGTTCTCAACTGGGGGTCCACATAGTCCCTGGGAGTCCTCGTAACAAATTAGTAAATTGGGGATCCACAATAGAATTTTGAAGGCCCCTTAAAAATTTTTGCTTTAGATGTATGTATTGGTTTGTATTGTAAGAAACAGCTAGGTTTCTTTCTCTAATATTTTACATAGTTCAACAAGTTAATGCGTGAAAAAAAAAGTATTTTGAAAAATGCTTCTATAAAACCAGTTTTTAAACATTAAATGGCTATGGAGACCCACCAGAATAAAAAAGTAACCAAAGGGGCCTATAGATAAAAAATGTTTGAGAATCCCTATTCTACACAAAAGCCATGCTTCCTCTGGCCTACGCAAAGAGACCTCAGATGCGACACATCGAAAGAAACAAGATGGACACACACCCTTGTTTTTACATCAAAGCTGACTTGAGACTAAACAACTATAAATACCAAATGAGTTTGCGCCTTGTACAAGAGCAAAATGGGGACCAATTTCTGTGTTGCCACATAGGTAATGGAGTGATATAAGTGTATTTACTATATAAAGTCATAAGAATGTTACAGTTTCCTTGATTCTTGTGCTCCCTTTCTCCAAGACATAATATTTCGATTATAGTGTACGTCTTATGATTATATCTTGTCAGTTGGCATTGTCATCGTCTCCTGGTACTCTTCAATCAAGTGGAGATTATGCAGATGGCAGATATAATCTGTGACTGATGGTGGGTGATAAACTGTTGCTCTCTTTCTTTCTTTCCTTCCTTCTTTCTTTCTTTCTTTCTTACTTTCTTTCTTTCTCCTTCTCCCTTCTCTCTCTCTAGCGGTCAAGCGTCCATCATTGACAAGACCAAGGAAGGTAGAAATCACGTGATCTGATGGTTTAGGTACTGGAGGTGACATGGATTTATCTCACCGCAAGCAATATAAACGAGAGGGCACTTTGCAACAAAAGCCAATATGAGAGTTTCTCTCGTGGTATCTACCATAGTATACTTTGTTCCAACAGAACATCCACGTTCAAGTGGGGATAAATATTGCTTCTCGGCATTAATACTGCTTCTGTCCCTAATAAATATTTTTTAATAAGCCATGTTGTTATCTCTGAGAATGTTTCTCATTGAAAGTAGCCGGATGCACAATTGAGTCTATACATACTGGACACCAAATATGAGATAAAATTAGGTTTAAGACTGGGCATCAGTTAAGTACGAGTTAACTAAAATGGACGTCATATGAAGTGTGTAGTCAATGTTTGTCCATCACAGGACAACATGTAAATACGTGATCTATTCTGGCCTACTATTGGACATCATGTGTATGGTCACTTTTGTCGGCTACGAAACATCATGTAAGTGTGTGATCAACTGCAACCAAATACTGAAACATAAAAACAACCGATGAATGTTGATGCGGAGAGAAAGCGACGGTGAGACACGTTCTGTCAAGCTGCAGACTAGCACTAGAAAGGTATACATGGCGCCATAATCAAGTCCTCGGCGTCATAAGCGCAACACTCAAGAAGATCGAGGGATACAATAGGGGAGAGTACCCCAAAGTGGAAAAACGCAGGAAAATATACTTCCAGGAGGGAAAAGGACATAAGATCAGGCCTCCAAATAAAATATACGAGATGGACGAAAGATGGAAGGGATACTGGGAGCTGGCCACGGATTTGGGAAGTCTAGCAATTTTTCCACTTATAAAAACGACAAAAAGACCAAACTTAGTCATATGGAACACAGAACGGAGAATAGGAATCTTGCTAGAACTGACAGTACCATGGGAAGAAAACATCGACAATGCAGAGAAACGAAAGGAGAAGAGATACGAGAAACTAATCGAAGAGTGCAGAGAACAGGGATGGACTGTCGAGTACTACCATCTGGCAGTGGGGGTTAGAGGCTTCATTGAAAGGAAAATGATAGCGCTATTCAAGAGAAGATTTGCGTTTTCAAGCTCGGAACTGAGAAAACTGATAAGGAGGATACAGGAGGCGGTCGAAAAAGCTAGCTTCTATATATGGCTGAAGCGGGAAGACCAAATATGGCTTGAAAGTCATAACATGCCTAGGTGAGACAGGCTGACACTGAAGTGGCTTCGCGCCCTCCATTGTCAGTTAAAGTTTAGACAGTGTCATGTAACAACTTGCTGGGGCTGCCTACTGGACCCTAGCAGCGGGAAATTTAGACAGTGTCACGTGACAACTTGCTGGGCAGCCTGCTGGAGCCTAGCAGCAGGTATAAAAAGGGGAATTTGACATGACAATCAGTCGGACGCTGACACTCGTTGATGCTGCATCGAAGAGGCCAGGAAATAGAAGAAAGAAGACACGCACCCAACACCAGAGCTGAAGACACCTCCGAAAGGGGGGGGGCTGCCACGTCAAAACGGTAGAGGAATAGGGGCCGAAACCAGACGTGGTTCCTCCTGATGATGTCTTGAGCTAACTGGATCCTAATCCACCAAGGGAAGGTATGTCAGAAGAAAGTAATTCAACAACGCGGGTTGATGAACCGTAAGACGTGTGGCCAGAACCTCCTGGAAAATAACCATAGCGAGGGACATTCCACAGTTGAATTAGAACAGTCACAAACAGTGAAAGAAGACATGCACCCAACACCAAAGCTGAAGACACCTCCGAAAGGAGGAGCCCCGCCACGTCAAAACGGTAGAGGAGTAGGGGCCGAAACCGGACGTGGTTCCTCCTGATGATGTCTTGAGCTAACTGGATCCTATAAAGGAGCTGTTGTGGTAGCAGACCACGAAACATGGTTGAAATTCCCCCAATATTGGTCTACTGTATTGAGTATCAAGACACTTATATTAGGTACCGTGCAGTAGGACTGGACTCAAGACCATATGACTGGGAAACAGGCTTCTTACCGCACATCCATACCAGTTGATCACCATTCATACAATGTCCAGTACTTTTTTGTCAAGTACATCATATATGTAGTTAATTTTAACTGGTGTGGATGTGTGGTAAGATCATTGAAATAGCATGCCCAGCTGACAAGAAGGTATGCGATAAGGAAAAAAGAAAAGTCGAGAGATATGACAGGTTAGCTAGGGAGGTTAAGCAGTTGTGGTCGATGAAAAAGGTAGCAGTAGTACCAATAATTGTCGGAGCCCTGGCAACAGTGAGCAAAAATCTCGAGAGGTACGTGGAACAAATAGGGGCTGCAGTAATAGTGGAGCACTTGCAGAAAACAACACTGCTTGGAACCGCCCGAATATTCCGGAAGGTGCTCGAAAAATAAGAGGTGTTACCTTAGTTCACTGGTAGTGAACAGCTGACACTGTAGTACATCTCCAGCGTTAGAAGCTGTGCAAAGGCAATAAATAATAATAATAATAATAATAATAATAATAACAATAATAATAATAATAATAATAATAATAATAATAATAATAATAATAATAATAATGGTTTCAAATTTTGGCGCAAGGCCAGAAATTTCTGGGGAGGGGTTTAGTTGATTATATCAACCCCAGTACTAAGCTGGTACTTATTTTATCGACCCTGGCGGAATTTGAACTCAGAACATAAGACTGGAGAAATGCCGCAAAGCTTTTTACCCGGGGCCCTTGTTATGACTTCACAGATGAGTAAAGACTCCGGTGCATTTTTACCTACAAGGAAAAATGATGATGATGATGATGATGATGATGATGATAAACAGCAACAACAACAACAACAACTACAACAACAACAACAACAGTGAGCCACTATAAGGACTTGGAGATAGAAATCACAAAAGCGTGGTATCTGAAAGCAACGTTATCCGTTGTTATTGAAACATTTGGAATAATATCAAAAGGAGCAAATAAACACGCAGACCTGGCAGCCCCCAAAATAAGTGAAATGCAAAAGATTATACTTATGGGTACTTGACATATTTTATGTAAATTCTTCTCCCTGTAAATGCAATCTCATTCTGTGTTATCTAGTGCTGCTGAAAAAACCGCAGATATTTGCTAGGAACCGCGCAGCATGCGTCCATCCTGACCTGTCAAAGACTGATTTGTAGGTTTTTTATTCCCTCCCACATCATCGCTTCCCTAACACGACTGGAAGCTGTGCTGAAGAATAACATTGCGTTGTAGCGCCTGTCCTAGGTTACTGGTTGTCGCTCGGAAGATATTTGTTATCTAGCTAATGTTAAAAGAAAGCTACAACAACAACAACAACAACAATAATAACTTCGCACAAAACCAGCGATTTTGAAGATGTGGTAAGTCGATTACATTGACTCCAGTACTCAACAGGTATTTATGTTATCAACCTAAAAAGGACTTCGGTGGAATTTGAACTCAGAACACAAAGACGGACGAAATGTCGTTAAGCATTGTACCCGGCTGCTAACAATTCTGCCAACTCGCCGCCTTGATGATGATGATGATGATGATGATGATGATGATGATGATAATGATGACGACAACAACAATAAATCTTTCTATCGTAGGCATAAGGCCTGAACTTTTGGTGAAGTTCTAAACTGGTACTTATTTCAACGAGTCCGAAAGGTTGAAAGGCAAAGTCAACCTCGGCTGCATTTGAACTCAGAACGTAAAGACGGACGAAATATTTGTAAGCATTTTGTCCGATGTACTAACTGTTCTTCCAGCACACCGCCTTATATAACAACAACAACAACAGCAATACAGGCAGTGGCTTTCATGGCTTATCATCTACATTGTATTGTCTTGGTATAAAATATGGGCTACAGCAAAAATTCTGCTTAATACCACAGATTTGCTTGTCAGTCGTTTGACCATAACCAGTTGAGCATGTCCCTTAGTGGCTGATGATATGTGCATCTCTGATCATGAGCAGAAGTAGTGGGGGAGCATCATAGCCATGTGTTGAGAAGAATTCTTTGGGGTTTGGATAATTCACCTTTGGAAACATGGGTGTTTCGTTCAACATCCTTAAACAACTCTTATTCAAGGATCTTTTGAGCGGGATGGGCCACTCGACCTGAAGAAAATCCTAACTGGGCCCCACCTGGAAGGTCATGCGCTGTTTATCTCGATATATGATCACCTTGTCGTGCACATATGATTGTGATGCATGTGCTTGGTGTACCCTTATCAGACGGGTAATCATGATGGATATGTTGGGCTTCGTACATTTGTATCCCAGCGTCACTTTTATGGCATCCACTACTCTCTCACTCAATAATAATAATAATAATAATAATAATAATAATAATAATAATAATAATAATAATAATAATAATAATGGTTTTTGATTTAGGCATACAAACTGTTTTGAGCGGAGAGGGTTATTTGATGGAATCGACCCCAGTACTTGACTGATACTTTATTTTATCGATATCGGGGGTATGATACACAAAGTCGACCCCAGAACTCAGTTTATACTCAGAAATTAAACATGTGTATTTGGTTTTGTAAGGAATATAATGGTTTTTAAAAATCTGTTTTAGCCTTGAAGGCGTGAGTGTATAGTTTAATTTCATGTATGTGTGTTGACTTTGACCTGATGATTTAGAAGATTTACTAACAAAACTAGAGTAAGTAAAACTGTATAAATACAGCAAGCCGTAAGGTCGTCTAAATACTCGCTCTGGTCATTTATTTTTAACAGTGGGATGTGAGTAAATGTTAAATTACAAGTTTTAAATAAATTCCACCAGGCGGTCGCTTTTCTTTTTCTGTTTTCTCTGTGTGTATACTCATAATGTCAACGAGACGAACGAACAACCACGTTAATAATGATAGCAGCAGCAGCAGCAGTAGTAGTAGTAGTAAAAATAACAGCACTCATAGTAATAATAGTAATAATATTCTTTTCTACAATAGATACAAGGCGTGACATTTTGTGACGACGGCTCTTGTCGAATACATCGACTCCAGTGCTCAACAAGTGCTTACTTTATCGATCCCAAAAGAATGAAAGCAGAATCGACCTCTATCGAATAATGATGATGATGGTGATAGTGGTCATAAAAATAATGATAATCACAACAGCAACAACAATAACAACAACAACAATAATAATAGTACCGAAAATGTGATCCCCCCCCCCCCCCCAAAAAAAAGCATTTAAGAAACAAAATGGAGAAGGAAGTGTAAACAACTGGAAAATAAAAACAATGCATAGGCAATCGAAGAAATCGAAGGAAAAACAAAACCAACACCTGGAGATAGCTAAGAAAAAGTGATCTGAAGGGATGCACTGAGGCACTGATATGCAGAACCCAGGGAAACTCTCTGAGAATTAATTACATCAAGTTCCAAATAGATAAGAGCAGTGAATCGCCCTTTTGTAGTATGTGCAACATCAAGACGAAGCAATCTCACATATTGTGAATGAGTGTGACAAGCTGACCCAAAAGCACCAGAAAAGGTGGCACGATAACGTAGATAAATTTGTTCACTGGAGACTGTATGAAAATTACGGTCTAGGCTGAACACGGAAATGGTACAAACATGAACCAGAGGGCGTCACTGAAAACAGTGAATATAAATTTGACTCCCAGTGTGACTCCCTAATCGATGGTCGGAGACCAGATATTGTTGTGGTAGATAATAGTTATATAACAAAAATACGATGATGATCAAAGAATTAGTTAGGATGATGTACCGATATATTAGAGAAGACCAGGTTCACTAGCTTCCCCCCACTTCCAGCCTGAGGTATGTTGATAGGCGCAAGCTAAAAGTTTAAACCGAAAAGATAGAAACTGTCTTTGGACTATTCCAGATGGGAGATATAACTGAAACCAACAAGATTATCAAGCTGCAGCTAAGATTGTCATGAAAAGATTTGTATACAAAAGAAGTGAACAAAGAGAACGTAAAGAACCATTACTGGCGTAGACGAATTTGTGATAAACAAAGCTAAAAAGACATTTGGGACAAGTTGATAGACTGAAAAGAGGCGAATTGAAATCCAAAGCTTAAGAATAAGACTGGAAATAACGTATAGAATAAGAGATAAAGGGTAAGTGATATCGGAAGAATTAAAACAAAGAGCAGTAACAATGAAGGCAAAACTGGAAAAATAAGACAACAGAACAAAACAATTCAGGCAGAACAGATTGTTTGAAGCCAATCAAACAAAAAAAAAAAAAAAAAAAAAAAAGCCGTTCGAATAACTAGATGGACAGTTACACCTAACATTGATACCAGCTGAAAGCAGGGCATTCAGGGAAGAAATGTGAGATCAACCTGTAAAGCTTAATGATAAAGCGGAATGGCTGCATGAAGTCCAAGAGAGTTTGAGAAATATACAAGGTCAAGACAACATAAAAGTAACTAGAGAAGCTGTCATAACAGGTGCAGAAATCTCAGTTCCACATGGAACTTTTGACAATATGTAACATTCAGGGATCCTGGAATCGCTGGAACATCTCCAAAATTTCTTGTGTAATATCAAACTTTCTGAGGCATATGTCATTATGTAAAACGAATCTCCAATTATATCATTCCAGCGGAGTACTACCTTAAAACAATATTAGCTTCAACTGTAGAATTTTCCAAAGTGGCTCACTTTCACCTTTAATTTTTTGTCTAGCTCTAATACCCCTAACAAGTCAACTTAACAGAACAGGAAAATAAGCCAGCTATTTTATATGGACGACTTAAAATTCTGGCAAAGACAATGATGAGCTTGAAGGCCTATTTCGTACTGGGAAAACATTCAGTGATGACATTGGGATGGAGTTTGGTCTAGATAAGTGTGACAAGGCCACTTATCAGAAAGGGAAATTAAGAAAGGAACAATTCAGTTGTATTTGATGTCGACACAGTTATAAAAGAACTTGAACAGGAACAAACCTACAAATATCTATGAATAAATGAAGGCTCTGGCATTCAGCATGCAAGCATGACAGAGATCAGCGCGGAATGTTATAGCAGAGTTCGAGCAATTCTAAAATCTGAGCTAAACCCACATAAGGGGGTGTTAACCATAAATTCTTTAGCAGTTCTAGTTGTTACTCGTAGATTCAATGTGTTAAACTGGAATGAAATAAAGAAAATTAATAGAAAAACACGTAAGCTGCTGACTTTCAATAAGGTGCACAATCCAAAGGCAAACGCGGATCGTCTTTATCTTCTCAGAGCGCAAGTAGGTCATGACTTGATCCACTTTGAACTTTCTTACAAAACTACCACAACTAACGATTGGATGTTAAGACTGTTGAAAAGCATGAGATGCGTAAGAAGTTTCGTTCTATCTTGAAGGAGAGCAAAATTTGTGTTATTGATTTCATGAATAATA
>NC_142944.1:34874645-34875713 GCF_046866305.1 Octopus bimaculoides | reverse complement strand
GCTACAATCTTCAGATGAATTAACTGAGGGAGTCTTTTATACAAGATCGTAGTGACTTTCGACTGAAACTTGAATTTACTATGTAGAGAGTTACTACGAACAACATGGCTGGACACAGCATCAACAACACAATCGAAGAACAGAATGAAAACAGCTCAACTGGTAAACAGATTCTTTCTAGCTTCAGTTATAGAAGAAACCGTAACTACAAAATTCATTAATAATTTAAGTATATACTAGCATGTCTAGACATGCAGCTATATGCATAAGAATATATACAAATCTTATATATACATACATACAAAAATATCCTGTTGGCATTGTTGAAATTCCAATGAAAGCGGGTCGGATCTAAGTTAGAAATCGGCTCTTTCTCTTTTGGCAAGAAATCTTGATGTAAAACTGAATAATAACATACATACATACATACATACATACATACATACATACATACATACATACATACATACATACATACATATAGACTCATATACATATATACATACATTCCCCCTCTCTCACATTTCCCTGCCTTTTCTTCTTGCTCACTTTCTCTCCTCTTTTCACTTCACTGAGTCCCTATCATTTTTTCTCGCCCTTCCTTAATTCTTCTGTTCTTCTGCCTCTACCTCTCTCTCTTCTCTCCCCACGTGACTGGTGTTCAGCCAAGGCTGCTCTTTTTTTCTTGGTTCGGCCGTCGTCCGTGCAACATCTGTATTCCTCCCTGTGCCTGTGAAATCTTGTATCCCTGCCGTAAGGCTTTATTTCCACACACACCAGCTTAATTCAATTCGTCCTTAGTCGAAAGACACTTGTTGTTATGTCCTGTTATTTGTATTTGTGTAACATTTTTCGTTTTTTTTTTGTTTCGTCCTTGTTTTCGTATACATTCGCTGCTTTCTTCCAAGGAATCTAATGCTCTTAGCTTAGTTTTTCCTTGGGGCTGGCCAGATTGGAGCAATCTCAAGTATAACCGGCTGAAATTGCAAAGATAATCTGGATCTCGACTGAGGAAAGAAAACTCCGAATGATCCGTCCTTGTTTTCTTTGTATCATCTATCTGGATGT
>NC_142944.1:34862145-34869645 GCF_046866305.1 Octopus bimaculoides | reverse complement strand
ATATACACATTAGCCACCTCCGCCCGGCCTTTTAGAGATAACTTTCTCTCAGCCCATGTTTGGCTGAGTTTGATCACTCTACTGGTGATCTCGTCCCAGTTCTTATCCATTTGGAGGTCCGGACTGAACCAGACCCCGAGCAGTTTAACCGGTCCGTCCGTCCAGCTTCCCACTACGGAGTCACTGTTGGACGGTATGGGCTTGCTTCTCCAGGTGCCGAGTAACAAACCCACTGACTTTTCCGGGTTAATTTTTGCTCCTGTCACCGTTTCGTATTCTTTAAGTGTCTCGCCTAGCATCTCGACGTGCTTTTCGCTCGACACTATGACGGTGACATCGTCCGCATATGCAGACACGCTCGTCCCGAAACCCAGCTCTCGTGGGATACCCCTCAGTGTCGCCAGCATCCGCAGTAGTGGTTCGAGCGTCAATACATACAGAAGTGCCGACAGGGGACATCCCTGACGGACCGAACGCGTGATGTCGAACGGTTTTGACAGGTGACCGTTTACCCGAATTACCGATCGGATGCCGCTATACAAGGCAGCGATCCAACCGCGGAAGACGGGACCAAAGCCAGCTGCCCTGAGGACAGCCGCCAGGTATCGATGGTCGACCCTATCGAAGGCTTTAGATTGATCTAAATTGATCAGCGCCCCACCCATGCCAGGCTCCTTAACTACCCTGTCCATGATGTAGCGCATGAGGTGGAGGTTGTCATGGATGTTTCTGCCCGGCACGGCGCATGTTTGCGCCCTGTCGACCAGTTTATCGATGACAAGCGCCAACCTCTCGGCTATTACTTTGGCCAGAATTTTCAAATCTGCGTTGAGCAGAGTGATGGGCCTGAAATTATCTATAAAATTCCCCTTGTTTGGGTCTTTCTTCAGCAATGTCACTGCACCTCGGCTCACGAAACCGGGAATTCTCCCGTTTTGTTGCCAGTTGCAGTAGACTGATGCCAAGAGGTCGCCAAACAAGTCTGGCATTTGACAATACAGCTCGTAGGGTAGACCATCCAATCCAGGCGACTTATCCCTCGCGCAGCCGCCATAGCATCCCTTACTTCAGCAACTGTGATGGGACCCTCACAACACTCTGCCTCTCCCGCCGAGAGCCGCGGCAGGCCGGTCAGGTAGGCAGTGAAGTCCATCCTGCGTTCCGACCCACCGCTCGCACCGAACAGTCGAGCAAAGTGCTGTTGAAAGGCCCCACACATCCTTTCGGGTTCGAGCAAACTACATCCCTGTTCATCGATTAGAGACCGAATGGTGGCTCTGTTACCGCGTTGCGCCTCCGCCACCCGGGCTTCTCGCGCAGCTTCGATCCCTTCGTTCCTTAAGGTACGCATTTTAGCTCTGACGACGCAACCTTCGTGTTTGGCGTTGAGGTGTTGGTCGAGGGCCATCCTCGCAGCCAAAACGTTGGTTGCGCTGCCAGTTGTAAGTGCTTCTTCTAGTTTCTTAACTAAGTCTCCCTCTACTCTATTTCGATCTATCGCTAGTTCTTTACTAAACCTAATAGATTCCGATTTAATTGCCATTTTCAGGGCAAACCACCAGCGGTTGTTAACGATGGCTCCTGTTAACGCCCTCTTAATTAATTCGCTAATCCGGTTCCTGTAAACCTGCCGCGCTAAGAGCGAAGCGTTCAGTTTCCAGTAATCGGGACCCTGCCTATGTGTCTTATCTAAGTCGAGCGTACACGTCACAAACTTGTGATCTGTGTAGCTGACTATTTTAAATTGTGGACATCCTACACTATCTCTATCCGCTGTCCTACATAGAACTCTATCTAGATACGATCTCGACGATCCGACGCGGTTCGCCCAAGTCCACGTTGGCACGTTCGGATGGTCGAGTCGGAACCTGTCAGACAAATGGAAACGTCTGAGCAGGTCTTTGAGGCACTTACATCACCTTCTACTCCTATCCACTCCCACATAGTCTATATGCGTGTCCAAGGTAGCGTTCCAGTCCCCTACTAACAGTAAAGGTTGTGACGTTCCCAGGAAAACCTCTAGACGTCTAAGGAAATCCGCCCGACCCGTTAAGGACGGTGCATACACTGCCACCAGACGGAAAGCACACCCGTTTGTGCCATCGACGTCCAAGACAACCAGCCTACTCTCCGGGTCTAGGAATATTGGCCTTACTTTTAGGTTCAGACTCTTCCGAAAAAGCACCGCGGTACCACCACCACCCATGTTTGGCAGACAGGGAGAAAAATAAATGGCGAAATGTCCGCCAAACATAGACTTGAGGGCCCGCTAGTTACTGAGTCTGGTTTCACTGATAGCTATGATTTCTATGTTCTGTGACTTGATGTCATTTAGAAGGTAACCTTGCTTCCAAGCTGACACCAAGCCACGTACATTTACACAACCTAATTTAAGCATAGTTGAAGTCGAAATTTGTGTTTCATACACGACAGTAAAAGAGACAAGAGAGAAGGTTACTTACTCGTTTCGAAAGTTTTAGCTTCCTCTTCTTTTGAAGTATCTTGGATGAGGTTTTTGAAGAGTTTCTTTGATAAATATTTTTGGAACCCCCCAACCGCATTCGGAAAGAGGGTTTTGAGTGTGTGGTGCTGCGTTTGTGTGATGTGAACTATTTTGATGTGTTTCGGTGGTGTAGTGCGTGGATGATTGTTAAGCTTATAATCATCTTCAGAAATGTTTGTTTGAGATATGATGTAGTCCATTAGTTTTGTGTTTTTTGTGTCTATCGCTGATAGCATTGTGTGTGTTTTTGTGATGTTGGTGCTGGTTTGTTTGTGCAAGGGGCTTTCAGCGGTTACATATTTCCCTGCTTTGCATGCATTTAATTTTTGGGGTTGCTTTTGATCTTTTTCTTTTACTTCCTGTGGCTATTTGCCATTCTGTAGAACTTTCATCGTTAGACGAAATGTCTGACGAATCAGAAGGGGGTAAAGGCAAAGCATTTGGTTCTATTCGTGTGTTTGTTGATGGTGTTGTGGTGTGTGGTGTGTGTGTGTTGTTGGGGAATTGGGAGTAGTATTGGTCTTTTCTTCGTTCTCAGTGGTTGTCTTCTTGGTTGTTGTTCTTGGTGTTGGTGTTGGTCTGTCCTTAGTTGTTGGTGGTGGTGTTGTTTCTGTTTTTGACTCAGGTGGTGGTGTTGTTTGGTTGGGTTGGTTTGTTCGTTGTTACCTTTCTTTTATTTTCGCATATAGCTGCTTGATCAGTTGTGCATGCGGTGGTGTGGGTAATAATGCTGGTGTTTTGGGTTTTTGGTTTTCCCGTGGCTGTTGTTGTTGTTGTTGCTGTTGTTTCGCGGCAGAATTGCAGTCCTTTTGGAAGTGAGCTTCACTGCCACATATGTAACAGCGTGGTCGTCTGCCTTCCACCACTACATACAGCCTTTGCGTTGATGGTAACTTTATGTAGGTGGGTATTTTATTTAGTGACTCCTGGGTAATATGGAGAAGGATCTCCATTTTTTTACCCACCCACTGTTGCTTTTCAGAAACATTAATTTGCAATATGTCAACTTCCTCCATATCGACACATACGGCTGATGTTATCCATAGTGTGTCTACCGTGGGAGGAATATTTTTTATGATAACCCTTGTTACCCTCTGACCAAGGTAACTCGGTATCATTGTTAACTCTTCTGTCTTAAGAGTTAGCGTTGAGAATCGTTTCGCTAACTCTTCACTTTGAAAAATAACTTGCACATGGGCAAATTTATGCCACCAAGTTACATAATCCTTATATTGCCATACAGATCTCAAGCATTTCTCGATCTTTTCCGTGCTTGCTTTTTCTGTTTTTTTTTTTGTTTTGGAGTTTAAAATTTTATAAATAATTGTCTTTTTGTTTGTGTCTTCTAAAATATCTTGTGGTATGTTGATCCGTACCTCGTCATTTTCTTTCGTAAGTAAAGCCTTTGTATCTTTTATCTGCTGTGCAGTAAAAGATACTACCGTCGTTTTTTCCCTTATCGCCTCGGCGAAGTTTGTTTTGATCTTGTTATTGTTGTTGTTGGTGGTGGTGCTGGTGTTGATGGCAGAGGTGACTGTTGCTGTATTAGCGTTGTTGTTGGCGGTTGTGATGCTGGCAGGTGTTGTTGTTGTGGCAGATGGGTGACCTTCTTCTTGTGTACTCCTCTGACCTTCAGATGAGTTACGAAGTGGCGGGAAATATTTTTTCATAATTTTCTTCGGCGTTCAGGCGTATTTGAGCAAATTATTTGGCCATCATGCTCTTCTCTTTCTCTCCTTCCGTTGTCTGTGGTGAAAGGAACAAAAGAGGAGTGGAGTTGTTGTTCTTGGTGGTAGTGGTGGCTGCGATGTCGGTGGCAGTAGTGGTTTTGGTTTTGTTGTCGTTGGTGGCGGTCGTAATGGTGGTAGTGGAGGTGGTGAAGGCAGTAGTAGTAAACGCAGCATTCCTGGTCTCTACGTCTTGTGTTCGTTCATGCGGAACGACTTGTTGGTCAGTCTCCTTGCCTGCTGTTAGAGGCAAATCGACCACGTGTGAAGGCCTAGCCATATTTCTTTTACGAAATATGGCAAATAAGCCGGAGAAAAATCAAAAACTTTTGGAAATAAACTCCAGAAGGAGCCACTTCCTATTACAAACACCCAATAGGGTCGAAGTGTATAGACTTATACACCTCTTCCACAAAAAATATTTTAAAACTGCAAAATTTTTGACATATAAAAGGCCAACTTACTTGCGAGCCGATGCGACTAGCATCCGTCCAGATCAGAGATAGATAGATAGATAGATAGATAGATAGATAGATAGATAGATAGATAGATAGATAGATAGATAGATAGATAGATTGACGACTTCAAACTATACACCAAAGAGGAAAAGGCCTCGAATTCTGTTGATCAAAAAGTAAGAATATTAACCAAGAACAGTGAAACAGTGATATACAGTTTGGGTTAGATAAGTGTAGTTTTAACTTTAAAAGTGACTACTAACCTGAGTTCGACATTATCATCAATGTCGCTAACAGAAACCTTTGTATTTCACCTTCCCACACATTGTGGGACCAGCTTATGGACAAACGTCTTGCGTACTATCTGGGCTTCAGTTTTTGACCCATAATCTATTTTTAAAACGACACAATTGGCGTTTTCTCCTTTCAAATGAAAGATATTTTATTTAAAATATGTCATGACAATCGCCATTTCGAGTTTGCATGAGATCAGAAATTCCTTTGTGTTTAATTTTTAGACAGCGAAATGTAATTTTTTTCATACTTCACGGGTCTCTGTAATTATTTGTGAAAGAAAAAGATCCCACTTCGGTGCACAAAATATTACCATGCCTTTCATCCTTTAGGAAAATGTTTCATATCAAGGATCTTCCCGTCGGACAAAACATTAGCAAAAGTCAGTTTACTAAATACTGTTCTCTAGCTTTTCTCTCGGACCAGTTATCGTCTCACACGGTAGCTAGCTCTAATTATTCCATTAGTAAGTATCATAGTCATGTGTTAAGAGGAATTCTTTAAGGTTTGAATAATTCACCTCTGGAGACATGGGTGTTTCACCTCCAGGGTGACACGCTCTCTCACTCCTTTTCTGCTTGGCAGTGACACCTTTATCTGACATGCTAAAAAGAATTGGATGTGGATACAACTGTTTCGGCAAAACAATCAACCATCTCTTGTATATAGATGATCTAAAACTGTACGCTACAAATGATTAACAGCTGGGAACATTACTACATGGATTTACCAAAGAAATAAACATGAAATTTAGTTTAGAAAAATGTGTTAAAGCAACTTTGAAAAGAAGAAAACTAGTTAAGAATAGCAACATCACACTAGATAAAGCAAATGAAATAAGAGAATTAGATCAAAGCCAGACATACAAATACTTAGGAATCAATGAACTAGATACGATGCAACACACAAATGAAAGAGAAGATAAGAAAAGAATACTATAGACGAATTAGATTAACACTGAAAACAGAGCTCAAAGCGAAAAACAACATAATAGGTATCAACACTCTAACCGTCCCAGTTATAAGTTACGGCTACAATATTCTTAACTGGACTCTAAATGAACTAATCAAAACACAGGAAAACAAGAAAATAATGACAGGTTTTAGGATGCATCACCCAAAAGGAAGCTGACAAGTACAAAAAAGAAGTCATAATACCTAACAACTATGAAGAAAAAGAAGAATCAACAAAAGCTGTAAAACAACTAAAATCCAAATTAAAACTGGAACAGCAACGTATCATGTTAAAACGATGCAAGAAAAGCCCCTACATGGCAAACAGTGGGTTAAGCTGAACAGAAAAGAAATAGCCAAAGCAAAATTCCAACAATAGCTGAGAAGCTCAGGACTCAAAGCAGAGACTGAAAGACTTTTAATTGCAGCACAAGATCAAAGCCTTCCCACCAGAAAACACGTAATGAAAAAACAAGATCTGAGTAGAATAGAAGCCTGGAAACTGAACAAGTTAGGAAACGCAAGATTTAAATCTTCCCTTGAGAAAATATACTTAGTCAAAGAGAAGGAATTTGGAACAGTAATAGAAGAGTTGAAATAGTATATCGTAGCAGTAGCAGGCAAACTCTGTAGATATCAGAAAAGAATATATCAGTATCAACAGAATAAACTATTTGAGACACACCAGAGGAGATTTTATAACTAAATAAATAGTGGAAAACGAAGTACTGAAAATGAGAAACCTAATGCAGAAGATACTAGAAAGTTCTGAAGTAATATTTGGGATGAGCCAGTCAGTCATAATGGAGATGCTGCATGGTTAAGTAAGGAAAGAAATAGTGAGGGAGAAGCAGCCAAATCTAAGACTAACTAATTGCATTAATGAGTGTTAGGAAAAATTCCGAATTGGAAGGGCCAGGACCCGATTTAGTTCAAGGGTACTGACTAAAGAAATTTAGTAATCTACATGGGAGGCTGAGGGAACAACTTCAGGATTGCCTTAATGGAGGAATAATACCAGATTGGATGACTAGAGCGAGTACAATACTCATGAAAGATAAGAGCAAGGGTAATACAGCTGGCAACTATAAACCAATCACTCGTTTACCATTAGTGTGGAAGCTGTTAACAGGAATGCTTTCAGAAAGCATTTACAAGTACCTTGATAACTAGAATTTACTACCAGAAGAACAGAAAGGTTACAGGAAGAAGGCTAGAGGAATGCATGATCTATTATATATAGACAAAGCAGTTCTAAGTGAAGTAAAAGCTAGAAAGAAAAATCTAACAATGGCATGGATAGATTATAGGAAAACCTATGAAATGATCCCACACTCATAGATAAGTGAATGTTTGGGTATATTCAGTATTGCAGACAACATAAGAGAATTAATTAGATTTAGCAGGAAGAAATGGAAAATAGATCTCTACTCAGGTGACATACTCTCTGGGAAAGTTAATATCAAAAGAGGAATTTTCCAAGGAGACTCGTTATCCCCTTTAATATTTGTCTTATGTTTGATCCCCTCCAGGTTAGTAATAAGGAAGACAAAGACAGGGTATCA
>NC_142944.1:34814645-34857145 GCF_046866305.1 Octopus bimaculoides | reverse complement strand
ATTTTGGTAACGATTGCATGTTTTATCTTACCAATACATTTGGTAGATATCATTATATGAACATATATATATATATATATATATATATATATATATATATATATATATATATATATATATATATATATATATATATATATGTATGTATACCTCCGCATGCATGCGCACTACGCGCACGCACACACAAACGCACGGACACACACAAATATATATACATACATATATGTGTATGTGTGTGTGTGTGTGTGTGTGCGCGTGCATGTGTGTGTGCATGTATGTATGTATGTATGTATGTATGTATGTATTTACGACGGAGTGCTGAAAAGTTCCTGGCTTTGTGTAAAAGAAAATACAGGTGAATCAGTTAATTATAATTTTATTCAACATATTCCTTTCTCAGATTCACACACTTATTGCAGCAATCTTTCGGCTTTTCTTAGCTCTGTGAAAAGAACTCGGAAGGCTGGGCCTTCAACCAGGCCTTTTGCGATACCCTTAAATCCAGGGACTTTCCATCATCCCCTCGTGTAAATACACATATCCCCCCCCTCTCTCTCTCTCTCTCTCTCTCTCTCTCTATATATATATATATATATATATATATATATATACATATTTTATTATTTGTTTCAGTCATTTGACTGCGACCATGCTGGAGCATTACCTTTAGTCGAGCAAATCGACCCCAGGAGTTATTCTTTGTAAGCCTAGAACTTATTCCATCGGTCTCTTTTTTCCGAACCGCTAAGTTACTGGGACGTAAACACACCAGCGTCGGTTGTTAAGCGATAGTGAGGGGGACAATCACAGACACACAAATGCACACAGACACACACGCACATGTATATATATATATATATATATATATATATATATATATATATATATATATATATATATAGCTCGAAACGTTAAAGACCTTCTCTATTCCCGAGCGTTAAACTAATACATCCTTTTGTTGCTTACACCACCTGTCCTCGTCTGTTGTTTTTTTTTAGTAAATTCTCCCATATATATATATATATATACGACGAGCTTCTTTCAGTTTCCGTCTACCAAATCCACCTACAAGGCTTTGGTCGGCCCGAGGCAAAAGTAGAAGACACAGTGGATCTGAACTTAGAACCTTGTGGTTGGTAAGCAAGCTACTTACCACGCAGCCAATTCTGCGCCCATATATATATATATATATATATTATATTATATTATATTATATTATATTATATTATATTATATTATATTATATTATATTATATTATATTATATTATATTATATTATATTATATTATATTATATTATATTATATTATATTATATTATATTATATTATATTATATTATATTATATTATATTATATTATATTATATTATATTATATTATATTATATTATATTATATTATATTACATACATATATCTCCCTTCTGCAACAGGAGTTGGACGCAGTATACAGGTGGGCTGAGGACAACAACATACAGTTTAATGCAGAAAATTTCAAGCCTAGCGCTACCATCACACAGAGCCGTGCAACATGCAGACAGGATACACTGGTCCGTGATAAATTGCAATCCCTGAATCAAAATCAGTGCATGACCTGGGCACTGACATGAGTAATGATGCATCTTTCCAGGTGCATATTGCTAATTTAGCAATGAAATGCAGACGGCTAAATGGATGGATCCTCCGAACTTTCAGAACAACAGAAAAGGAAACTATGATGGTCCTCTGGAGTGCATATGTCCTCAACCGCTTGGATCACTGCTCTCGACTGTGGTCATCACACAGTATAAAATTGACGGCGGACTCGACACGATCCAACAACGAATTACACAAAGAAAATCGTCTCAATGCAACTTGTCAGCTACTGGGAAAGGCTGAAAGAGTTAAGACTCTTCTCTCTAGAATGAAAGGGAGAAAATCACGTAGTGATATACATCCAGAAAATTCTGGAAGGCCTTGTACCAAACTTTGGCACTGAAAGTTACACAAACAACCTCTGCATAGTCCCTAAGATTCAAACATCACCATCAATATACAGGACCAGATACAGAAACAGCTTGAGTTTCAAGGGCCCGCAGCTCTTCAATATCCTTCCAAAAGAGAGCTGCATGGTGTGAATGTAGGTGTCTTCAATGCGAAGTTGGTCTCTCCGCCTGTCAAGGGTTTCAAATGAACCTGCCTCAGGGCAAGAAATACAGTTGAGGGTTGTAGCATCAAACTCCCTCATTCACCAAATAACTCACTTCAGAGGAGGCTTTAAATTATGAAAGCGTCGCACAGCCAACGGTGGGGCCCCACCATTACTGTTGATTTAAAGCTGAAATAGTTTAAAGAGTTGTACATACATACATATATATATATACATACATATATATATATATATATATATATATATATATATATATATATATATATATATATATATATATATATATATCACATATATATATATATATATATATATATATATTATATGTATATGTATGTATATCATATATATATACATACATATATAATACGTACTATAGTCTCGGGCCGACCAAAGCCTTGTGAGTGGATTTGGTAAACGGAAACTGAAAGAAGCCCGTCGTATATGTATATATATATATATATATATATATATATATATATATATATATATATATATATATATATATATATATATATATATATATATATACTAGCAGCTAAGCCTGGTTTCACCCGGTCGGTTTGGATGATGTGGCTGTAAAACCAGCTCTGTATAAGCATTCGACTTGTTTGGGCACGCTTACATTAAAAAACAATTTTAGAATGATTTTTTTCTGTCAAAATGCTAAAAATACCTGACCAACAAAAAAGAAAAAAACAACCAAGATTCAACCAAATCAAAAATTAAACCCAAATACGAAGCGAACAAAGAAGAACCATCCCACTTCCATTGAGCACGCATACGTTCACACGCTCACTCAAACACAAACACATACATACACACATTTACCCCCCCCCCTTTTACATACACACAAATATATTCACACAGAGTTGAAACGCTGTTTGATTTATTTTTTCAGTGTACAATTTTCATCATCCCACTACCAAGTATGACATCACCCCTTCCTTCCTTATTCATCTATCACCCCTTCCTTTCTCATTCATAAACACAAGAGTATTATTATAGTAGATTATCTTGGTAACTATGGGAGTTATGAAAAAATACAAATCCCAGCATCACCACTGGATCATTCTACACATCTGTGTAATTTTTCACGCAATTCCACCAGCCGTTTGACCGTGAATCCCAAGACAAGAAAGAATCGCCCATGTCAAATTTATATGTATACATATATATATGTATATACACACATATATATGGTTGTGTATCTGCGTTTGTCCCCACCACTGTCGCTTGACAACCGATGTCGGTGTGTTTACGTCCCCGTACATTAGCGGTTCGGCAAAAAAAGAGACCGATAGAATATGTAATATGCTTACAAAAAATAAGTCCTGGGGTCGATTTGTTCGACTAAAGGCGGTGCTTCAGCATGGCCGCAGTCAAATGACTGAAACGAATAAAAGAATAAAAGAACATAACTATATAATTATATTAAAAGGATCTGGAAAGAACCTTCTCCAACATGCTTAAAGAAGTCGCAAAAGGCGCTAAAAATACACTGTGTTTTGTAAGAGTTATACAGTGATTTTTTTAGCACCTTTGGCATCTTCTTTAGGCATGTTGGAGAAGGTTCTTTCCTGATCCCTTTAATATAATTATATAATTATATACATGATTATTAATTTAGTATATAAATTACATTCAAGGTTTCATTTCATACTGGCCACGCGATATAATCATTAACATGATTTTATCATGAATTCTATTAAGAATAATATATATATATATAGCTAACCTCAAACTCGAGTTTCTGTATTAATGAGCAAATAAAGTAATTTGTCATCTGTACTTCATCAGTGAGGTCGTTATTATCATCATCATCATCATCATCATCATTATTATTATTATTATTATTATTATTATTATTATTATTATTATTATTATTATTATTATTATTATTATTATTATTATTATTATTATTATTATTATTATTATTATTATTATTATTATTATTATTATTATTATTATTATTATTATTATTATTATCATTATCATTACTATTAAATATTTGATAGTGTCAGGCAGATTTCTACCGCATCACCTACTACACCTTCGTGTAGTTTTGTGAGTGGAAATTCGTTCTGAAGGAGACTCTGGGCACGGATGAAAATGGACTAATCTGTTCCGGAGAATTTTTTGAGCGGAGTCTATTAATGTTTATATGTTATATACGAAAATGAAGAATAAACAATTCAGTAACCTTTGGACAACAAGTTGTATCAAATTACTGATATAACATGGAAATACAAGTTGCCAAAAATCATAAGTGAAAATCCGAAACACTTTTGGCTCAGCCTGGTATGTGTATGTATATGTGTGTGTATGAGTGAATGTGTGTGCGTGTGTGTGTGTGTGTGTGTGTGTGTGTGTGTGTGTGTGTGTGTGTGTGTGTGTGTTTGTATGTACGTATGTATGTATGTATGTATGTATGTACATGCGTCTATGTTTGTCACTCCTGCCACTTGACAACCGGTGCTGGTTATTTTATGTCCCTGTAACTCGGCGTCACTGTAACTTATAGAATGAGTAACAGACTTTTAAAAAATAAATACTGGAGTCGATCTGTTTGACTAAACACTTCAAGTCGGGCCCCTGTATGGCCGCAGTCCAATGACTGAAACAAGTAAAAGAAGATAAAGGCGTTGAAAAATATTTATTTCTTGCTTTTCTTTTGCTCAAATGGCCTGGCATTTCATCACTAAGTCGTCAGACATCCGTTACAGCGGTTTGTTTGCCAGTTTCTTGCCATCTCTAAATCTAATATAACCTCTGTTTCCATGATTACACTGTAAAATTCGTTGTTAGGGACGAAACAGTTTCATTTTCCTATAAATAGACATAAGCAAAAGAAGATAAAGAAGTGAAATAGCTACTGTACGTGTGATTTCCATCAAAGTACATAATTGTAAATGATTAATATTTGCGAGTGTTTTAATTCCTGGTGAAAGTGCTGTTAGATAAATTCCCGTTAAATATAATTTCAATGGATCCTAATCATGGTTCTTTCATTGTGATTAGCAGTATGCAGATTACGTAGATTAATAAATTAAACAGACTTTTTAAAACGTTTTCTATCGCATATATGATTCTATAGACCATAGAGAAACTTTTTTTTTTGCAAGACACGAGAAACAGGCGTTTGTAAATATGCCTTTTCCTTTATGTTTTGCTAAATAAACGAATTAATTGATCAATTAAAGATTATTTTAATCAAAACTCAGTTGTGGTTTATTAAACACATTTTCTTGGGATCTATTTCAAAACGGGGGCACCAGTATTTTCTTAACGAAACACTAACGAAACACTTTGAAACTTGGGACACTGGTAGAATGTGTCATATAAAACATCTTTTACTCTTAGTCTTCTTAACAAAAAAACGTACATCGCAAGTTATTCCATGTTAAAGTTGTCGTATTTCTGTAATTTCAACCAATCACTGACGTCTATTCAGCTCAATAGAGTTACTGCTGGGCGGTCATAAAAATGTTATTCCCTGTGACATATTTCATCCGGTTTAATCGTAATTTATACTCATATATTGTTTATATAATAAATTACGCTGTGCGTATCTATGTGTGTAACAATTTTAGAGTTCGGATTCTAGAGTTAGGGTTAGTTTTAGGGTTAGGGTTAGGGTTAGGGGATTAATACGATATACACCGTTACAGCGCTAACTGTTTTCAACTGAATAGACGTCAGTGATTAGTAGAAATTATCGAAATAAGACAATTTTTTACATGAAATAAATTCGAATACAAAATTTTTTTTCTGTTCTATAACACAAAATAGATAAGTATACGAAGTTTGAAAGTCTTTCGGTGCCAAAAACACTACATAAAACATAAATGAAAACTGGTGCCTCCGTTTTGAAATAGATCCTTTTCTTGTAATGTCCCACCCAACATGAGCTTCTTATGTTACATTTTTACTGAAATTACTAAAGTGAGGGCTTATATAACGAAATTGTATTGTTGAACCTGGGTATGTCATTAGCCATATTTCACTCATCCATAACACAATGTCCTACTCCTCATATTTTAATTGCAACCAAAGATATTGAAAAAAGAAATGTATTTACTCTGACAAAAGTAATGCTCATTTATTCGTATTGTTGTGAATTAATAATGCATTTTCTCGCAGCTTCAAATTTTCGGTTATATTTATTTTTAGAACGACGTTGTAGTTTAGGTGTGAGAGCCCGGATCTGGCCGGTTTGAACATAAAATGTTTGAACTGGATATGGCCGGTTTAAATGGTGAGTTAAAAGATAAGTATTATATCTAGGTTAAGTGCTTTATTTCTACGAAAAATCACGACCTCCTCTAAACTTTCAGCGCTCTCTGGAGGTTTATTATCCCAAGTAGCTCACAACCCCCACTGAGGGGCGCTATCGTCCATAGTAAGAAATGTTGCTGCACACAAACACTCAACGTACGAGAATAGAAACCAAAATTCTTCTAAATCACTCTTTGACACATTGGATTAGTCCTAGGCATACTATGAATAAAAACAAAAGCATGCTTTTGATTATAGTTTATGCGTTATCAGTTAGCAGAAAACGTAGCTGATTATGTATCAAGGTTCAATATAATTTCCTTACAAAATTTAGCTAAACAACAACAGCAACGGTGGCGGTGGCAACAGTGGGGAATCTATTATCGTGACTATATTTAGCCACTGGCAAGTGAAGCGATTATATGACCGCTATCACGTTTTACCTTTTACCAGATGTCATTAGAGATGTAAATGAAATGGGGGTGGAGAGCTCTGTCAGTAGGAAATTAAAACCGCATTGTCAAAACGATTCACCGGAAGTATATACCCTGTTGAATAAGCACTGACAGTAAGTATAACATTGGTTTCATTTCTTCCTGCCTTTCCTTTTATTTTTATTTATTTTTATTCAGGGAAACAGGATTTGGGGGATGTAACGTAACATTATTCTTATTGTCAAATGGAGCAAAGGTTAGATTAAATCCGGATCGCTGATTTATTTATTCTAGGCTGGAACCTATTTTCTGGCAGCACAGAATTTACTCCGACACCCACGAACATGTTTATCATCTTGAATTCTAAAGTTCCATTGAATTAATAAACTGGTGCTTATTTTGTCGATCTAGGAGGAAATGGAATTTAAGACCATTCTTGGTAATATTTGAATTCAAAACATCGAAATATGAGACTAAACTCCACAAAGCACCAGATGCCTTGTGGAGTTTAGCTGATATTTCTTGCATGTCAGATGGCACACTTGGTGTGGCACCTTACCCATTTCTGGCATGCCTCTACCCATATTGAACTTATTAAAATACTAAACCACCAGTACCAGCACCACTACCACCATCATCGTCATCGTTATTTAACGTCCATGTTCCGTACTGGCATAGGTTAGAATGCAGAGAGTCGTATCTGAACCAGTGTTACCTAAATTTTTCAAGTCCAACACTCGCTTCAGTAACAAATCGAATTGGCCAGTAATTTTACTTTAATCTTTGGTAGTTGTATCCTAAAAGAGATGAGGTTTAATTTAAATCCCCAGCGATGTCTGGTCAATTCGTTGACGGTAATTTGTCGTCGTTTAATTTGTCCCCAGTCAATTCATAGTTGGTCAATTTGTCGTCAGTCAATTCATCGAGATCATAGGCAAAATGGTAAAACGAATATCTGAATTAAAAAACGTTTGCTATATTACATATTTATTTTTTCTTAAAATTTAAGATTGTGTGCAATTGCTTTTAGAAAAATAATTTTTGTGCTTGGGTCATATTTTTCCATGACATTTTTCATACGCACGTTCATATCCCTGTATTATTTCTATTGGCTTGATTCTTCTCCTGGCATAAACTTCATCAATTTGGTACTGGTAAACGTTTCCTCATATTTAATCACATCAATAAGTTTCCAAATATTTGGATGACTAATACTCACTGTGTTTTTCAGCGCACTGTGGTAGGCTTCTAAACCATTTGTAGTACGAGCAATCCCCGTCATGCATCGATCCCAGACTTTCCATATAGGTAATGGCAATGGAGGTTCAAGGCGTTGCCTGCTCTGTCCTCTTCCTCTAGGTGGTCCTATATAATTATTTTCAAAATAGGATATAACTGACTGTGGAATATCATCATCATCTACAAGATGTTCATATCCATCTACAACATCATCAACCGACAAGAAGGCAAGGGCAACAAAACACCGCATTCTTTAGACTAAATCTGTCATCTTCGTCATATCTGCATCTTAGTCCTTCTTGCACAACATGCTTGTACACATTTTGTCCTAAATGAAACAAGCAGCATGCCAAATTCGACCCAGGAAACGATTCCAGAAATCCGTTATGGGCTGCTCTTTCAAAATCCATAATTATATTATTAGGTCTCTCATTCTGCAGTTGAAGCGTGATTATGGATCTCAATCTCCTTTAGCTCTTTATTATTTTCATCTGTATGAATTCTCGCCTTGCACACACGATTTTCGCATCCACAGTATATCTTCAATCCATCTGGATTATGCTTATTTTTTGTGAATATATAATTTTCTTGATCGACCACTTTGATTTTTTCTTTCTCTGAAGTTATGATCTTGCAGGTAGTCATTTTGATGGCGTATTGAATAAATTTAGTTCAATTTACTTCAAAATCTTTGTTCGTAAACTGTTCAGCGAAGATATTTAGTAAGAGAGAGGGGGGGGGGGGGGGTAGGGAAGGGGTTAAAGAAAGGAAAAACAAAATCTAAAACTGTTCAACGACAATTCTAATTCTAAAGTGATTGTTCTAAACTTTCCCTCGAAAATCACATTTAAGAGTATTTTGGGACGAATTAACCAGCGACGAATTGACCTAGGGATGAATTGATCGACGACGAATTGACCGGGGACAAGTTAACCGACGACGAAATAACCGGGGACGAATTGTCCTAGAACCTCTCCAGCAACCCATACATTAAGTTTTAGCAGGGTGCTAAAAATATGATGCAGGGGAAAGGGATGCCAGTACCCCTTGCTGGGATGCCAGTCCTCCTTGTTGAGAAATACAGTATTGAGCTCATCATAATCCTGAAGGGATTAAAAAAGCAGCTTTTACATCCATACATGTGAGTGCAACGTTTATATCACAGAAAGGGAGAAAGAGCGAAAGAGAAGGAGAGAGAAAGAGAGAGAGAGAGAGAGAGAGAGAGAGAGAGAGAGAGAGAGAGAGAGAGAGAGGAGAGAGAGAAGGAGAGAGAGAGACTTTGAAAGAGAAGGGTAGGGAGATTTTGAAAGATAGAAAGACTGAGAGAGAAGAATCGACACCAATATTTCATTAACACTTTATTTATCGACCCCAAAAAGATGAATGGCCAAGTTGAAGTCGGTGGGATTTGAACTTAGAGAGCAGAGTGTTGGAACGAATACGGCAAAAGCATTCTTGTGTTGTGTCAATGGCTTTAGCAATCGACCAACTTACTGAGTTATATGCGTGTGTATGTGTATGTGTTTGTGTGTGAGTGTGTGGAGTAGTGGATTAAAACAAGGTCATTATTTCACAGGTATTTATTTTACTGAATCCATAGTAATGAAAGGCAAAATTTGTTTCGGTGAGATTCAAACTGAGAACACAAAGAGACAAGCCTAAACATCAGAAGAAATAATTAGTAACAACGCTACAGATGTAACGAAGAGACGCGTTGTTCATTGAGTCTACCTTACCAATCATTTTATAATAATATATATAATTCTTGCCTTTAACCCTCCAACGCGGAGTATAGGCCACTTATAATTGAATTCCATGTCGCATAACTTTTCGCTTCTGTACTTTATACTCTGCCATGAATGTCCCCCTTTCTCTTGTTCCTTTTGTGTTGATCTATGCCACGAGTTCTTAGGCCTACCCCTCTTTCTATATCCATCCGGATTCCACTGTAAAGCATTTTTCGCTACATTTAGTGTGTCCTTTCTAATTGCGGTACCAATCCACTTTTTCTTAGATATTTGCTCCCTAATCGAAACTTGATTCGTTCTTTGCCATAGCTCCATATTGCTTATGTGTTCGGGCCATCTGATTTTAAGTATACTACGCAAGTACCTGTTGATGAATGATTATATTTGCTTATTTGACTTAGCTGTTGTTCGCTATGTCTCAGCCCCATACAATAACACCGCTTTTACGTTAGTATTAAACATTCTTATTTTGTTCTTTATTGAAATTACACTTGCGCTCCATACTTTTTTTAACAGGTGAAAAGCAGTCCTTGCCTTACTTATTCTCGTCTTAATATCTTCGTCGGTGCCGCCTGAGAACGTTACCTTATTACCTAAATACATAAACTCGGCTACATCCTCTAGTTCACCGGTTTCTAGTTTAATACGTTCGCTGTTTTCTTCATTAACGCGCATAATTTTTGATTTGTTGCGGTTGACTTTCAATCCTAGTTTGGCAGTTATTGCTTCTAATTTTGACATTTTATTTTGCATTTGGCTATATGTTTGTGAAAGTAGCGCTATATCATCTGCAAAGTCGAGATCTTCTAGAGCTTCTGCATCCGTCCATTCAATGCCTGTTTGGCTTTCAATCGTAGTTTCCTTCATAATCCAATCTATAACTAGTAGAAATAAAAAGGGAGAAAGTATACAGCCCTGTCGAACTCTTGTTTTTACTTCGAATTTATCCGTAGCTCCGTTTCCGTGCAAGACTCGGCATGACAAAAAAAATGAAGGCCCGCGTTTCAAAAACTAATCTCTTCTCGTTAGGAAGGGACTAATCTTTTAGAATGCAGGCCTTACGTACCTAGATTTGTGTGTGTGTGTGTTTGTTTGTTTTCGTACGTGTGTCTATATATGCCTGTGTATGTATGTCTGCTTGCTTTGTGCCTAATGGTTGGAGAGAGAATATTGATAGGAAATTTTTATAAAAATTGCGAAAATCATTCTTGGAAGATACTTAAGTGAGAAAAAAATAGTCGAAAAGGTGTCTCCTACTAGAGTCTCTGGCCGACTAAAACCTTGTGAGTGAATTTGGTAGATAGAAACTGGAAGAAACTCGGCGAGCTAGCAGAAACGTCAGCGCCGGGCGAAATGCTTACCGGTATTTCGTCTACCGTTACGTTCTGAGTTCAAATTCCGCCGAGGTCGACTTTGCCTTTCATCCTTTCGGGGTCGAAGTGGAGAGGAAGTTATTGGACAAAACAGTAGAAACATTATATATATATATATATATATATATATAAATCTAAAATAAACGGGTCAGTCACGGCCGGAGTGTATTTGATGAGAGATTTTTTCAATCAGCTTGACTTGGAGCGAAGCAACAACGGAAACAACATCGCCACAAAAATTCCTATTACCACAATTCCCACCACCACCACCACCATCATCATCATCATCACCACCACCACCAACAACAACAGCGCCAATAATAGGCTCCCGCTCAGTCTACCCTTAGGACCACTTCTACCACTTCAACATTAACAAAAACAACACCATTACCCTCCTCACCAGCACTAGCACACTTCAACAGCATCAGCACTCCACCTCATACCACCTCTACCATTCCTCCCACCACTACCACTACCGGCATCAGCACCACCACTACCACCACTACCAACACAACAACAACAATAACAACGATAACAACAACAATATTCACTTTGCTGGTGGAATTCTGAAGACATAGCGTATAAATAGTTTGAACGAACCTACATTAAGGTTGTCCTGAATATCATATATCTCAACTACAACTGACTGATTCCTGTGGCAAGTAATAAGATATCATTCCCATAATACGATATCATTCATATAATTATTCATTTCGCTTATCTATATCTATTTTCTCATGCTTCCATACGTATAAACAAAACATCCATGCATAAAATATTTTTCCGTTTTCAGAGGCACTCTTGGATTATAAATGAGTGCGTATATGCACGTGTGTGCGTGTGTGTGTGGGGTGTATACATATACATATACATACATACATACATACATACATACATACATACATACATACACACATACTCACACACACGCACACACACACACACACACACACACACACACACACACACACACACACACACACACACACGCACGCACACATATACTAGCTGACGTACCCGGTAATTCCCAGAAAAGCGGGGCTTATCCCTTGGTTCCGTTCCCATAATTGTTTCGCTAATGCAATAACAACAATACAAAGTATATAGCCCTTAAAACGGCTTTTGTGCGTTTACAGAGAATACCGAACTGTCTTACACAGGATCTTGTTTTTAGGAATTCTCAATAAGTTATGAATACCCAAAATGTGAAGTCATTTACGTATAAACATGAAATTAGTTACCCGATTGTAAGAATTCAAATAAAGTAGCCTCGAAAAGGGCTTTAATGCGTTCCCAAAGTATATAGAACCTATGAGGAAATATTAATAAGGTATGTATACCAAAATCGTGAAGCATGTTACGTAATAACAGGCTAATCAGATATGAGATAATAATAATTCAAAGTCAATAACTCTGAAAAGGGCTTTTGTGCGTTTCCAGAGAATATTACCTTCAGAGGCGTTAGTGTTGAAATAGATTTACAATGAATGTATAAACAGACTGACATTTAGTTTTACAATAGACATACAAATAAATTTGCAAATAGACTTTAAAATAAAATAACATGTAGATTATCAATACATTTACAACACTTACGAAAACATCAACACAGCTATCAATTTAAATTAAGAAAATGTTCCTACATGTAAACAGCATGTGAACTGTATGAATACAGTGCAGATTGCAATGTTATTGATAGGTAAATGGCGATTTCTGTCTGTTTGTGTGGTTGGTTGTTACATAGAGTAACATCGTTACAAACATTAACACATCTATCAATATAAATTAAGAAGGTGTTCCTACATGTAAACAGGATGTGATATTTGTGAGGAGAGTGTATTTGACTAAAAGCAGAACAGTCCTTCATGCAGCGCCTGTCAATCGGCTGAAGTGACATGAAAGGCATCGCCATTCATGGTATATTCGTGAATAAGTCACTAACCAAAATAAGTGGATCTATTGTTGAACGCTTTTGCCGCAGTTTTCGTACGCACACAGGTCGAGAACTCAGATTTGATCTTTTTTTAAGAAAGTGTTCCTACATGTAAACAGCGTGTGACCTTTATGATAGTGCAGATGACCAGTGGGTGGAAAAGAAAAATAAGGGATTTTAAATGGGTTATTTCCCCTTGGATGTTAAAGAAAAGTTAAGGGTACATGTTAAGAACACAACTATCAATATGAATTAAGAAAATGTCCCTACATGTAAACAGCACGTGAACTGTATGAATACAGTGCAGATTGCAATGTTATTGATAGATAAATGGCGATTTCTGTCTGCTTGTGTGGTTGGTTGTTACATAAAGTACATCGTTACAAAACATTAACACATCAATATAAATTAAGGTGTCCCTACATGTAAACAGGGTTTGGCCTTTATGATGACAGTGTATTTGTCTAAAAGCAGAACAGTTCTTCATGCAGTGCCTGTCAATTGGCTGAAGTGACATGAAAGGCATCGTCATTCATGGTATATTCGTAAATTAGTCACTAACCAAAATAAGTGGATCTATTGTTTAGGAAAATACTATTTACTTGTTTAAGGGTTGTACTGGGTAAATTGCGAAAATACCTGTAACAGTTCAAATGCTAAGAAATAAACATACTCAACTTGATTTATACCAAATAAAATCACTGACCTTGTCTGACAATTTCTTGTAAGAAAGTCCAAGTAATGTAGAATGCTTGTTTAATAAATCGAAAAGTATTCATCATACATTTTTTCATTTCCTAAAAATAAGAAAACAGAATAATAAGAACTTATAGAGAATAATAAGAAAATATATATAATTTATATATAACACTAGGGGTAAGTTCACATTATATATGACACTAAAATTAATTTCCCTTATCCAGGTTCAAGTGTAGCACCTATAAACGCTAATTTCGAAAATATTTAAATGTACGGGTGACCCTATGTACACATGATACCCTTAGGCCTAATCTATTATTAACCAGGTTGTCCCTATACTTAAAAATTTCATAAGTTTCCATAGAGCACAGCTCGCACTAGTATCGACTATCTCTGTAAGGCTGCGCTTTTCTTATAGTATACCATTTAAGGCTTAATTCGATTCCGCTTTCCTTCAGTTCCCAAATCTTACTAGATAAGGACGTACAATTGGCCTTATATTTCAGCCTAAAAGATGAAAAATGACTATTAATACGTTTTTTTCATATTTATTGAACATCCTATATATACAAAGTTACCAGCTACAGTTGTGATTGTACACTTGTAGATTACGTTTTGGGTTACACATCGGCTAAATAACGGACAGTGGGATTTAACCCTACAATTGCAACTAGGAGAATTACTGCTATTAATGTTATTGATATTCATACCATTATTATTGTTAATATTACTATTAATATTAATCCTACTTCTACTATTGTGTTATTTTTACATCTGGTATTATCTCTCCATCCTTCAATTGTTGTATCATTGACATTCATCCCAGCATCATCAGGTGTATCAGTAGTCCCTGTGCTAGTATAAACCTCAGAACTACAGTCTATACTATATATATTAGAAGCATTAGTGCCGCTGTTTCTATTTTCTACGTCACCATTAATATTATTATTCACATTGTAGGGGTTTAAGTTTGTGTTGTCATTAACATTATTATTATTCCTACCTCTTGCTAATTTAATATTCTTTCTATTTAACCTTGCTATGATGGTACCCATATTGAGGAGAGTAGAGTATGAGATTCTAACTGTCTTACGGGAAAAAATTCTGTTATATCTATGGGAAGCAGGGAAGTTTTTTTCTAAAATTGTCATAAATTTCCTATGTATGTTTATGGATATGGCACAGTTGAAGGGAACGTTATACCAGATCAAGTCCTTATTGTCAGACTTTCGGCGCATGTAAGGGGGGAATCTACCTGTTCTCTCAACGCCTTTCAAAATCGTGGCTTGATTATTACGTATGTTTCTATTACCAGTATTTTCCTTGTCCTTATAGGGTAGAGCAACCTGTCCATTCCCTTCACCACTCTTATTATCTAAACAAAAATACTTACTTGTTATAGCATCTAATTTTCTATTGTTGCTTATTTTTTTTAAATTTAAGTTGATGTGCTTGGTGGATGCTTTTCTTGTTGGTGTGTTTTCACGACCAAGTAAGTTTGTAATCCCGCTATCACTTAAAATCTCATTACTTTCACTATAATTAGGTGCTATACTTTCAGGACTAAGAAAAGTAATTTCCTTGTCGTAAAGCAAAGTTGTAGTGGTGGGAATGGGTATTGAAAATGTCCTTTTTCGCTAATAATTACATAATTCTCTTAGAAATACTTTTAACCACTGATTTTAACACATCAGTGGGGTGATTTGATAATTTGTTCAGATACCTCGTAACTTCACCTGGTTTCCTACAGGGGTGGTATAATCCTGAATTAATGTCTAATGTAGTGTCTAAGACATTGAAAAAATCTGGAATCAACAAGGAGTACGGTTGGGCATTTATTTTCAATCTCTACAATTGTTTCCACGCAACGTGGTTCTCCAGGCGGGCAGGTACTTGATTATGCAACCGTTTCCCTGCATTATGAGATCTAGTTAAATTTCCTTAGGAGATATATAAATATTTTAAGCTTGATACTTTGATAAATATTTCATTTGTAATGTGCTATTTTGTTTTTTGATAAATCTTTTAAGTTTGTGCTATAAGTTTATTATTTTGAAAAATATTCCATTTGTAATGTACTGTTTATCGCATTAAATGCACATGAATGCTTAAACTACATAACATGTGTTGTTTACTGGTTTTTTAAAAATAATTTTTCGCTTATTAAATGCTTAAAACACATTACGTCTAAGGTTGTCGTGAGATGTGCTAAAGATAGCAACTAAATAGGCCTTAAATCACGCACAAAAAGTTTTTCTTTTTCTTTTTGGTTTTTGCATAATCGTATGAATTCTCACGTGAAGAATACAAATTTGCAAAAATTTTCTGGAAATTCCAAAGAATGAAAGTTATGGGGGTTATATGTCGTACGTAAAGCTGAATTCCGCCAGTATTTCACTTGTTTGATATTAGAACACGTGCTATTTTCGGAATGTTGACAACACGTACAAAATGAGAACTTCCAACTCCTCTTTTCTGAATGGGTAAAAATTATCAAACTTTAATCGTGTGTAAGTTTTTGTTTTTTGTTTTTTGTTTTTTGTTTTTTTTTGAAAAAACGAATTAGACCCTGAGATTCAGCGTGGAAAATTACATCAATACACCAAATTTTAAAATTTTCATAGGTGCAGATAAATAAAAAAGATCTCCAGCCTGCTCCAATTAGTCATATATTCTGTAAATTGTTAATCTTTACAGAGCTGATCTTTTAAATTCTTTAGTCCATTTCTGCATTCTCTGTTTTCCAGTACTGTTTGATGATGCTCTTTTGGTCATTGTAGGTCAAATTTCCAGCCATCTAATAAATATCTGGAATTATAGAAACAATTAGTTAAAAACAATATAATCATAGAATTCTTATCCTAAAAAAGAAATAGAGAAATGAAAAGAACATTTCATTCATATTAAATAACTGTATACCGTATACTCTGTATGCTGTGTGTTGGCATTCTGTCGCTTACGACGTCGAGGGTTCCAGCTGAACGGAACAGCCTGCTCGTGAAATTAACGTGCAAGTGGCTGAGCACTCCACAGACACGTGTACCCTTAACGTAGTTCTCGGGGATAATTCAGCGTGACACAGAGTGTGACAAGGCTGGCCCTTTGAATTACAGGCACAACAGAAACAGGAAGTAAGAGTGAGAGAAATTGTGGTGAAAGAGTACAGCAGGGTTCACCACCATCCCCTGCCGGAGCCTCGTTGAGCTTTAGGTGTTTTCGCTCAATAAACACTCACAACGCCCGGTCTCGGAATCGAAACCACGATCCTATGACCGCGAGTCCGCTGCCTTAACCACTAGGCCATTGCGCCTCCACATACTCTGTATGTATACACACACAAAACCACATGCATGTAATACTTAGTGAGTATGGATGAAGAGACAGTGGCCATGACCTTTACAGTCCCTCCAAAACCAGTGATATTGATGTTGCTAATGCTTCGTTTAAACTTATTGCAAATCAACACCTGTACGAAAGACATGAGCAGGGAAAGAGATTCCAGCGCCCTGATGTTTTAGTGAATAAAAACTGAACATGGCTCTTCGTATGAGGCCAGGGTGGGGTGGAGAGAGATGCAGAAATGAGTGAGATACGAGACTAGCCATCTCAGAGTAAGAGAGGCCCTAAGAGAAGCTTTCACAGTAGCGATGGAAAAGACAGAAAAAGGAGAAATTAAGTCTGTGGACCAGGGATTGGAAAGTATCTGCGGGTGATTTTATGTCAGAATGTCGGGGTCTCACAATGAGATGGTTTTAATGAGAGTTAATGAAAACAATCAATATTGGAAAATTAGACTAATAATAATATTATTTATTATTACTTCAAGATACTAAGGCGGCCAGTTGACGGAATCGTTAGTGCACCGGACCAAATACTTAGAGGTATTTTTTAAAGTATTTATGTTTTGAGTTCAAATGCAGGTCAATTTAGCCTCTCATCGATAAAATAAGTACCAGTTGAGCAACAGAGTCAATGTAATTGACTAGCCCTCCGCTCAAAATTGCTGGTCTTGTGCCAAAACTAGAAAATATTATTTCGTGCTTCAGTACGTATTAAAAATTTGATAAGCGTTAAGACAAGTAACTCTCGGCCCTTCAATCACGACTGAAATTACGAATATTTTCAAGGATTAAGAATATTTTCAATGTTACTCGGAATGTCATGGACCCATTAATTGCCGTTCGTAGTGATACGATGGAAAAAAATCGGAAATGCTGTAAATAATCTTTTAAATCTGTGCGTATCGTGTAACCAGACAACGATTTCACCAAGTCACTTACATTAATTCGTGTGGCGTCAGTTACAAGAAAACTATGCTTGGGTCAATTTATGTAATTACATATATCTAACTGACATCTTTTAAAGTGAATACATAAAGAACATTTTCAACTGAATAAAATACATGACTGTTGGGTTTTTAACACTTGTTGCCTAAAGCGAGGTATTTCTTCACGGCAAAAGGCAGTGATTTGGGGGTTTCCACAGGTCAAATATGCCCCAAACGTATTTGAACTGGTCTAGAAATTTGGTTATTTCACAAAACTGCTTCGTGTGCCTACTACATAATTCGTTCTGGCCTGGCGGCCGTCGCACGTAGTTGCTAGATATTCTCTACTGTTTTTTTTTGTAAGAAAGTTATGACTTCCAATGTCATTTCAGAGTTGTCCTGCTTGGTATCCGCTGCTGATGATCGCAAAGGAGCATCAAATACATTCATCTGTCCATAGGGGACGCTCTGAAATGAGAGTTGGTGTTTCAGCACCTGCCTAAAGTAAGAATCTTCTCTACGGTAAACTGCTGCGAGAAAAGTCACTTTTTACAGATGAAATATGTTCTACACTTATTTGAACTGGTCTAAAATTTTCTTAAAATGCAATTCTATTTGTAAAATATATAAACATGTCTGTTTGTCAGTGGTGTATGGTGTTTGTTATCATTGAGTGTGCTGCCACACTGACCATACTATAACTAACATTAGTATTACTCAAATTAGTCATACAAACTGTGTATTCCTATTCAAAATGCGGGATCCAAAATGTAAATAATGTAAACTTAACTTTGTTGGGACACAGATATATGGCACTAAAGTAAGCTGAATTAATAATACCCTATAAACTGAAAGCATTCTAAAATAAGTCATAATTTTCTTATGCGTACGCATTGAAAAATAAGAAAGCATATAATTTTACTTACTTAAATTACTTATATTTAAGTTTTATTCTCCTTTGAGACGTAAAATGTTCGATAACCTCATCGTACAATGAACCACTTTATTATTAGCTTTGAAAACAAATTAGGATCAAAGTTATATGATGATATTGTAAGAATAAAAATAGTAAAACCAAATTAGTGTTAGTTTTGGAATTTTAAATTAATTTAGACGTACAACTCGCCACGAAAACGAACATGCGACAGTGCTGTCAAAACTGTCGTACACCCTTCGTCATTAATTTTTTGCCATTCTCCCATTATCCTACAATACGTTCGGTACCATATTATGATACAATGCGCTGTGAGGTGTGCAGAGTTATTTTGGGACACCTGTCACTAAATTTCAAGCAAAAGTTTTCCATTATGATTTGTGATTAAATTAATGAGTAAAGTTAATATTTATAATGAATTTGCCATTTTTGATGGGTGTGCAGCGCACACCTAACACAGCCGGAGTATACACCTCTCTTGTGTGTATGCATGTGTGCGTGTGTGTATATGTATGTATGTATGTATGTATGTATGTATGTATGACTGGTACTCATTCTATAATTTACGGGGAGAAGCTACGGAAACCGATAACTTACAGAGATGTAAACAAACCAATACCAGTTGTCAACTGGGTAGGGAATGACAAACACAAAGACACACACAGATAAACATGTGTGCATGCGTGTGTACTCGCATACACAGCAAAGGGCGTCCACAGTTTCTGTGTGCCAGATCTATTCACAAGACAGTGGTCGGTCCGAGGCTACAGTACAAGACACATGCTTAAGGTTCCGCACAGTCAAACTGAACCTGAAGCTACAACGTTGCAGAGTGAGCTTCTTAACCACACAGCCATGCCTGACAGTCGTTTTCATTTGAAGACATTAAAACAGTTCACTTTTTCTTTCAGTTTTGATAGAAAATGATCAGTATCAGAGCTACTACTATTCCTTGTTTTTTTCGTATTCAATATACCGAGCCGCCTCATCAAATATATAATTTTAAGCTGTGTGACTCCTTTCAAATCTGTATATATATATATATATATCGCTATTATGTGTCTTAACTCTCTTTGAAATTTCAAACTGAGTTCAGTGTTAGGATAATTCTTAATGAAGTGAGTTTCTATATTTCTTGGTATTTGCGGGCCACCTTTTATACTAAGCAATCCTTCATTATCTTTAACAACTAAATCATAAATCATTATTATTATTATTATTATTATTATTATTATTATTATTATTATTATTATTATTATTATTATTATTATTATCATCATCATCATCATCTTTATTATTATTATTATTATTATTATTATTCAGTAGTTTTATTTTTATAACGTGCTTTCACTTCACTACCGAGCGCAGCTCTGTGCGCTTTGGGTATGTGCTGTGGTTTGCAGTGGTGCTCTTATGTTTACTGTATTGAAAGTGTTTTGCGTAGAATGTGTGCAGTACCCAGTAGTGCAATTTTCTGTATGTTATATATATTTGTAAGTCCTGCTATTTTTGTTATGTATTTGTCTGAATATTTTTTTATTATACCTAAGGCACCTACTATGATAGGAATTGTTTCTGTTTTTAGATTCCACATTCGAATTATCTCTATTTCCAGGTCATCTGCTGGTATTGATACATCAATTAGAAAGCATTTTTTTTCTTCATGATCTTTGACAACTATATCTGGTCTATTTGCCTTAATTTCTCTATCTGTGTGTATTGGCATATCCCAGAGTATGGTTGCTTTCTCGTTTTCTGTGACCTTTTCTGGCGTGTGTTTATACCATCTTTTTTCTGTTGTTATTCCATAATGTTGTTATTCCATAATGTTGGCATAGCTTCCAGTGTATATAGGTCCCAGCTCTGTCGTGTCTGTGAATATATTCCTTCTTAGCCAGGACTGGGCAGCCAGAGATAATATGATTTATTGTTTCTTGTCGATCTCCACATATTCTACAGTTACTTGTTATATTTCTTTTCATTATGTGTTTTTGGTAATTTCTGGTGGGGAGGCTTTGGTCTTGTGCAGCAATTAAAAATCCTTCAGTCTCTGCTTTGAGTCCTGAGCTTCTCAGCCATTGCTGGGATTTTTCTCTGTCTATTTCTTTCGCATTTAGTTTAGCCCAGTATTTACCATGTAGGGGCTTTTCTTGCCATCGTTTTATTATGGTCCGTTGCTGTTCTAGTTTTAGTTTGGATTTCATTTGTTTTATAGCTTTTGTTGTTTCTTCTTCTTCTTCTTCTTCTTCTTCTTCTTCTTCTTCTTCTTCTTCTTCTTCTTCTTCTTCTTCTTCTTCTTCTTCTTCTTCTTCTTCTTCTTCTTCTTCTTCTTCTTCGTATTTGTTAGGTAGATTGATTTCTTGTTTGTATTTGTCAGCTTCCTTAAATACTGAAAACAGTTTTTTGTTTTGCTCGTGTTTTGTGGCTATTTGTATTAGTTTCCCTTGCTTCTGGAGTAGGTATTTTTGCAGTCCTATGGTGGTTATTTTATAATAGTTTTCTAGCTGTATAAGACCCCTGCCACCTTCTGTGCGTTGTATATATAGCCTTTCTATGTCAGATTTTGGGTGGTGCATCCTATATCCTGTCATTATTTTTCTTGTTTTCCTGTCTATTTTACATAGTTCGTTTAGTGTCCAGTTAAGGATGTTGTAGCTGTAGCTTATAACTGGGACAGCTAAAGTGTTGATACCCATTATCTTGTTTTTAGCATTGAGCTCTGTTTTTAGTATTGATCTAACTCGTCTATAGTACTCTTTCTTTATCTTTTCTTTCATTTGTTTATGTTGTATCCTATCTAGTTCATTGACTCCTAAATACTTATATGGTTGGCTTTCGTCTCGTTCTCTTATTTCATTGGCTTTATCTAGTATTATATTGCTACTTTTAACTAATTTTCCTCTTTTCAGGGTTGCTTTGGCACATTTTTCTAATCCGAATTTCATTTCTATTTCCTTGGTAAAGCCGTGTACTGTCTGTAGTAGTGTTTCTAGCTCTTTGTCGTTTTTTGCATATAATTTTAGGTCATCCATATATAGAAGGTGGCTGACTGTTTTTCCATAGCATTTGTAACCGCATCCAGTTCTATTTAGCAATTCTGTTAAAGGTGTGAGTGCCAGGCAGAACAGGAGTGGAGAGAGCGTGTCTCCCTGGAATATTCCTCTTCTAATGGGGATGGCTTTCGTTTTCACAAGTCCCTCTTTTGTTTGGAGCTGTAGCACTGTCTGCCATTTGTTCATTGAGTGCTCTATGTATTTTATGATAATTGGTGCCACCTTGTTTATGGCTAGTGTTTCCAGAATCCACGTGTGGGGAACACTGTCGAAAGCCTTTTGGTAGTCCACCCAGGCCATACTGAGGCCTTTCTTCTTTCTGCGGCTGTCTTCAGTTATGGCTTTATTGATCAATAATTGATCTTTACAGCCGTATGAGCCCTTGCAGCATCCCTTCTGCTCTTCTGGAAACAGGTTGTTATTTTCCAGGTGTTTACTCAATCTCTGCGATATTATTGCAGTAAAGGCTTTGTAGATCGTAGGGAGACAGGTTATAGGTCTATTATTATTATTATTATTATTATTATTATTATTATTATTATTATTATTATTATTATTATTATTATTATTATTATTTTATGTTTTATTGGTGCCACCTTGTTTATGGCTAGTGTTTCCAGAATCCACGTGTGGGGAACACTGTCGAAAGCCTTTTGGTAGTCCACCCAGGCCATACTGAGGCCTTTCTTCTTTCTGCGGCTGTCTTCAGTTATGGCTTTATTGATCAATAATTGATCTTTACAGCCGTATGAGCCCTTGCAGCATCCCTTCTGCTCTTCTGGAAACAGGTTGTTATTTTCCAGGTGTTTACTCAATCTCTGCGATATTATTGCAGTAAAGGCTTTGTAGATCGTAGGGAGACAGGTTATAGGTCTATTATTATTATTATTATTATTATTATTATTATTATTATTATTATTATTATTATTATTATTATTATTTTATGTTTGACTTTTGTTTTGCATTTGTACAAGTTGGATCCAAGTCTCACCCAGAGACCTAAAGAGACAACAAGTTAGAAGTTCATGTAGGTGTTATGCCTAGGGTACCATATATTTGGATTTGTACATAGTGTTGTTCAAGAGAATGTTTAAGAAACCATAAGAAAATTATGTGTTTGCTTTAAAATTTGAGATCACATAGACAGTATTTTACGTAGGATATGGGCAGTTCCCATGAGCACTATCTTTTGAACTTCAGCCATTTTGGGGTTTCCTGGTATCTGATCTAGGTAGTAATCAGCCCGTTTCGCTGTCATTCCCAGGGCACCTATGACAATAGGTATTGTTTTCGTCTTCAGATTCCACATTTTGCTAATTTCTATTTCAAGATCTTTATATTTGCTCAGTTTTTGGTAGGTCTTGACAGATACGTTTATATCGATTGGGACAGTCATATCAACGAGGAGGCATTATTTTTGTCTGAAGTCTTTCAGTATGATGTCTGGCCTATTTGCGTCTATCTTTCTGTCAGTTTGAATGGTGAAGTTCCAGAGGAGTGCAATGTGATCATTTTCAAGTACTGGGGGTGGTTTGTGTTCCCACCAGTTTTTATCATGGGGCAAGTCCAGGTTTTTGCATATTACCCAGTGAATATATTGTGCAGCTCTATCATGCCTGTTGAGATACTCTGTAGGCGCAAGCAGACTGCACATGGAGACAACATGATCGATGGTCTCATTTTGTTGTTGGCATATACGACATAATGGGGAGCTGCCGTTCTTTAATATGTTGGCCTGGTAGTTCTTTGTAGGTAGGCATTGATCTTGGGCTGCTATGATAAACCCCTCTGTTTCTGATTTCTTCTTCTTCTTCTTTATTATTATTATTATTATTATTATTATTATTATTATTATTATTTCGCCCGTCGCTTCGTTCTGAGTTCAAATTCCGCCGAGCTCGACTTTGCCCTTCATCTTTTCGGGGTCGATAAATTAAGGACCAGTGGGACACTGGAGTCGATGTAATCGACTAGTCCTATCCACTCCAAATTTCAGGCCTTGTGCCTTCAACAGAAAAGATTATTATTATTATTATTATTATTATTATTATTATTATTATTATTATTATTATTATTACTATTATTCATGGTATGCACGAATGTGTTACAGTCGGAACCAATGTTCTTGACACCGGATCACAACCAGTTTCTCTAGAGGACCTTTCTTATAATTCTTGCTGTTCTCAATAGAGCAACTCTTGTAGTTACACCAATCTCAGTAAGGAAACTGCTAAGCCTTTTGATGATGGTACTTAGAGTACCTATACCAATTAGGACTACATTTGTTGAAACCCACCACAAACTTCGCATTTCCCTAGCCAAATCCTGGCATTTTCCTATTTTCTCTTGTTGTTTGACCATTGCATTCATGTCTGCAGATATAGCTACATCTATGATGATGCTCTCGTTTTTCCATTATTATTATTATTACGATTATTATTATTATTATTATTATTATTATTATTATTATTATTAAGGAGTCGAGTTGGCAGGATCGTTAGCACGCCGTATAAAATGCTTAGCGACATTTCGTCCGCCTTTACGTTCTGAGTTCAATCACTGCCAAGATCAACTTTGCCTTTCATCCTTCCGAGGTGGATAAATTGAGTATCAGTTGAACAGTGTGGTCGATGTAATCGACAAATTCCCTCGCCTGAAATTGCTAGTCTTGTGCTAAAATTTGAAACTACTACTACTACTACTATTACTACTACTACTACTACTACTACTACTACTTCTTCTTCTTCTTCTTCTTCTTCTTCTTCTTCTTCTTCTTCTTCTTATTATTATTATTATTATTATTATTATTATTATTATTATTATTATTATTATTATTATTATTATTATTATTATTATTATTATTATTATTATTATTATTATTATTATTATTATTATTATTATTATTATTATTATTATTATTATTATTATTATTATTATTATTATTATTATTATTCCCAAAGTCGAGCTTCTGGAAAAGGTTTTCGAAAATTGCAACACTAATCAATGACTTTTTTTTTTCTATTTGCATGTCAATTAACTGCTTGGTTATTTTTATTTAATTCTCTCATTGCACGAAGATTTAGACTTCTATTAATAAACAATGGCTTCATGGAAACAATCACCAAATGCATTACAGCATAATTCTAATGTAATTTAATCTTTAGAAGCTTTGAATCGCTAACCGTTTTCTTTGTTCTTGATATAAAAGTTCTCTTCGACATTTTCTTCTAGAATACGCCAGTTTCATCAGTATTAAATATTTGTTTTAAAGAATAAGAACCTTCTCCAATTATTTTAACCGGCTGTGACATGAATTCTTCTTCGATAGTTTTCTGAATGCGTAGTTTGTCTTATGAAAGATACTGCGATTATACTGGCTCCGATTTTTCTTCATTTCTTTTTAACTATTTTAACAATTGCTTTATTTATAATTTAACAATTCGCAGTTTCAGTTAAACCCATCCTATTTTGAAGTTGATTTAATATCTTCATTTCCACTTAAAACTAAAATAAAATAAAATTAAAAAATCGACGTTCTGTTTTTTTTTCTGACAGTTTTCTGAGAGTTACTTAAGTGTGCAATGATCAACCTTGCTATTAAATTAAAATAAAATGGGGGGGGGGGGAACTGAAACGGAAATGAGAAAGTGGTTTTACTGTATAAGTAGAAAGTAAAAATAAAGTAATAGAATTCGAGTAAAGCCAAAACTACGGTAAAGTGGAAGTGTGCAAACTACTGTGCGTGCATGTGTGTGTGTGTGTGTGTGTGTACACATATATATTCACACACGCACACATACACTCACACACTCTCTCATTCTCTCCTTTTACCTGTTTCAGCCTGCGAACTATGGCCAAACACATTTCTCAGACAAACAAATTTTATAGTTTTTTTACTTTAACATATGTTAAAATGGATACATTCAGTTAAAGATTTGCGAATCATTTAATGTATCTCTTATCAATTTGTCTAATTGATGAGGAGCTTATCCATCTGTTCACCCAATTCTCTGCTGTTTTACCCGTTCTTTTATCTATCTTTTACTTGTTTTAGTTATAGGACTGCGACCATGCTGGATAAAACCATGTATGCAACCATTCACATGTTTAAGCATTAGAGACGTAGAGAAGTGAACTTCCACGCACACACAACAGTTATTTTTTTTTTAATGTAAAAAAGCGATTGCATCTGCACATATATGTCCAGATTTGTGCATATTTTTGAAGATAATGGTCAACTAGGGTCGACAGAGTCCTTCTCTCTCTCTCTCTCTCTCTCTCTCTCTATATATATATATATATATATATATATATATATATATATATATATATATATATACATATATACAGTGGTGGGCACAGCTAACCAAAAAGTTAGCTTCGCAAATGCTCAACAGGTAAAAAAAAAATCAGCAGAAGCTAACGCTAACTGATAATCGCTAACTTTTATCAAATGAATTTAGCTTCGGTTTGGATTTTTACCTCTAAAACTTTTAAAAACAGACCTAGAGAGTTGAAATTTTTATGCTGTATTTTATATATAAAGCTTTCCTAGGAGGTATAGCATGCCAAGATCAAATGATGATCAAGGTGTTCGCAAATAATTAAATCAACTAATGAAATTAATCATTAGTTTTTCAGTCAACATACACTTTATTACTGTACAAAAAGTAGTAAACGAATCAAAAAAGCACAGCATAGCATAGGTATAATGCCAATATCAGATGATGAAAGCTGGGCCTTCTCCATCGCCTCGAGGTGATGCTGGTTGTTTTTATATACATCAAACTCTCAAAGTTACCATCTGATAGCGTGGCACTCTTGGCATATAAAGAATAGGCGCTGAACCGCAGCACTGGATGAGAAGGCGGTGTTATACTTGGTGAACAGGTCAATTAAGACCTGCTCATCCAAAAAGGTGACTTCAGTCAGGACCTCCTCCAAGTTCTGCGCCTTGAACCTCAGTGGCCTCTGACTCCTGTTCTCCCGTTATGAAGTGATGTTGCTGAAGAAATCATCTTCCTCATCCTCCATGCTGGTGGTGTTGCTGCTCTCCTCATTGGTCTCCATTAGGTCTGTCTCTACGACGGTCTCCATGGCGTTCGTTATTCTGCTAACCTGACAGTTATTATACTGCTCCAGCCAGAACAAGCGAAACTTGGGGTGGAAAGCAGTAGTCAACTAGCATTCCAGGTCTTCTAGGAGAAGCCCAAACCTTTTCGTGATGCCTGCCAGTGTCGCGTCTACCAGAGGACTGCAGTATAGATGTTTGAACTTGGCTTCCTTCTCCCTCTTGACAGTAGCCGCTACAGCTGGTAGAAGGCTCCCGAGATAGGCCTGCTCCTCAAACTGGATTTTATCCAATGCCTTGGCAACATTAGATATCACCTGGGCGTACTCCATCAGGAAGCCGACATGAGGATCAGTGAAGATCTGCAGCGTCAACTGTGTCATCACCCTGTGGACAGTTCTCATAATCTTCTCCAGCAGGTTGTTGAGGATAACAACAGATTCATAGGTAGAGTTCCATCTGGTACTGTTGTGGACCACCCGCCTCCTCTTCAACGCGTCCAGAATGTTGTTTGCCACCACCGTACTGCGACTCTGTAGGTTCCACAGCCGTTGTGCCTTGGACATGGCCTTCCTGTAGGCCGACTTGAATGAAGCGCTGTCAAGAGCGTTGTCGGCATCCACGCTAGCTACCAAGTTGAAAGTATGGGCTGTGCACTTCATGTGCACTGGCAGGTTGAGACCCAGACCACTGAACTCGTCAAGGACGACGTCAACAAAGATATACTCAACTTCGTCCACATCCCCAACCCCGGGATCCACGTGCGGTTCCACATCTGCGATGCATTCCACGTTCGGATCGGCAGCATCTACAGGGACGTTTGGCAAGAGTTCAACTTCTGTACCAAACTGCCTTGGCAAAATTTCTGCCGTTGTCCATTGTGGTCCTGGTCACCTTGTCCTGCAGATGGAACTTGTAATGAGTATCTACCATGGCCTGAGTGAGAACATCAGGCCAGGACAGCGTGCTGTTTCGTGTGGATCTTAAGGTCCAGCCAGTGTGCCGTCATCCCCAGGTAGGAACTGCTGTGGGCCGACCAGCAGTCCACGATGGTCACCACCCAGGGAACATCCTTGAGCAATCTGTAAATAAAAAATGTTAAATTGTAAAGAAACATAAGTTGTAAAGTTAAACACCTGAAATTACATATATATATAAACTGACGCAGAGTATGATCAAGGTCTACAATCCTTCTGCCCACCATAAACTGACAGACGCTAGTGCCAGCATTTTGGGCAAACGCCTCGCCAATGCTAGGCTGGCGTGCTTTCATTGCACATGGCTGTAACGACTGGCAACTGTGTGCTACCAGAAGATTGCCTATGTTTCCCACGGGAACAGCCAGCCTTGATTCTCTCCTAAAACTGGATGGCATGCGCTGGGTGTTTCCTCTTGACATGTGACCTCAAGTTGTAGAGACTTACCGCTTGTCCCTTGATGGTGGCCTCCTTGGGCTAGCACATGACGCACTGGAAGTACCGGATTTTGGCGTTCTCCTTATCCCTTGACGTAAGGTCAAAGTAGTCTTCCAGGTAGGGCTACAGATTCTGAAACTCCTGACACTCGACCTGAACGACTTCTGCATCACCTACAGCCGTTGGAAACGCTACAACAGGCCCTTCATCCTCAGGCCGAACAAAAACGTCTTCACCTTCTATAACAATAAGCGATAACTTGAAAAGCCAATAACGTACACTGCTGTCGCTGACTCTGTAAGACCGTCTGTAATGTGACGACGTCATAAATGAACACATCTCAAAACTGCTGAATTACACAATGCTGCTCAGTTAGCTGCTGCTGCGCCAATCAATCTCTTCGAGACACGCCCACAGCAGACAGGAACAAACGTATAAATTTTGTTAGCGGACTTAAAGGTAGCGGAACTAAATTTAGCAGAAGCTAATTGGTTCGCTAACGGTTTCCAAAGTTAGCGGAAATGCTAATCGGCCAAACGAAGAGCTAGCTTCGCTCATTAGGTGTTAGCGGATTAGTGGAACCGTGCCCACCACTGTATATATACATATATACATACACACACACACACACACACACACACACACACACACACACACACACACACACACACATATATATATATATATATATATATATATATATATATATATATATATATATATATAGATATAGATATATATATAAATAGATAGATAGATAGATAGATAGATAGATAGATAGATAGATAGATAGATAGATAGATAGATAGACAGACAGACAGACAGACAGACAGACAGACAGACAGATAGATAGATAGATAGATAGATAGATTGATAGATAGATAGATAGATAGATATACATACATGCATACACACATATATATATATAGGTGCGGTGAATATATTTTCGTCAAATTACGCAAAAATGAAAATAACACATCTCATTTTAGCAGATATATTTACGAAAATTACATTAAAATATCTTGAAATACTAAAGAGTAAAAATTTAGTCAATAAAATCGCCATTGGCTTCAGCCATGGCCTCCAGACGACTTCGGAATCTCCTGCAAATCCTTGCCTTCAGTTCCTCTTTGGTGTTACAAGGAGTTTTGTTGGTCTCTCGCTCAACTGCACCCCACACTATAATAATCAAGGGGGTTGCAGTCTGAGGAGTTAGGTGGCCAGATGTTGGGAGTGGTGTGGTCGCAGAAATTGTCTGACAGTCATGACTGGGTTCTCCTGCTTGTGTGGCATGGTGCAGAGTCTTGTTGCTAGATAGAGGTTCTTCCAGTAGCCACCCTCTTGATCCAGGGCATCACTACCTACTCCAGGTACTTGACGTAAGCCTCCGTGTTGAGTCTGAGGCAGTGTAGGAAGATGAATGGAGGTATAACGTCCCCATCACTAGTGATCACTCCAAGCATCATGATGTTGATTGGATGCTTGATTTTTATCACTCTCGGTACATGTCTTCAGATTGTACTGTCCTCAGATTGACACCCAAACACTCTGAATGCCGACAGTACAGCATGTGGTTTCCAAATTCCTGGCAGAGTAAATTGCGTCATGGTGCTGTTTTTCTCACAGACGGTGCCCAACTGACCCTACTATACTGTGTAGTCGACAAAATCAAAAACAAACAATGTGCATGCGCGAAATTATAAATATAAAATGGCGACAATTTACTCATCGCACCCTGTATGTATTTATACACACACACAGACACACACACACACACACACACACACACACACACACACACACACACACACACACACACACGCGCATACATATACAATTCATACAAACATTCATACATATATATATATATATATATCAATGCGTTTATATGTATGCACGTACACACACACACACATACACACACGCACACACACATATAGTTATAAATAATGATAGAAATATACTATGATAAAGATTATTTAACCATTGGAAATTATTTTATTATACTTTATAACAAGTAATAAATTACTTACATGTCTGCATTAATATAATACAATCTTTACATTAATGCAAATATTAAGCTAGCTTTTCAGGTTAAAAGAAATATCGACTCTGCGTTCTTGAAAGGTTATGTCGAGAGATTATTATCTTCAACATGGATTTCTTTTAACCTAGCTTAATGCAGACCTGTAAGTAATTTATTACTTATTATAAAATATAAAATAAATTATCTATACACTTCTTAAGGAGCGTTTTTCATGAGTACTACCGGATTGGTTGAATCCATATATTGTCACTTAAATATGTGATGTGATGTGTGTGTGTGTGTGTGTGTGTGTGTGTGTGTGTGTGTGTGTCTGTGTCTGTGTGTAATTATTCAGTTCTATTTCAAAATTTCTTGCCAATAGAGAAAGAGCCGGTTTCTAACCTAGATACAGGGCATCTTCATTGGAATCCTAACTAATCCTAACATCAACAGGGTATTTTAGTGTATATGTGCAGTATTTGGAGTCAGTGCATGTGCAGATTTGTATGATTTGTTTTATGTATGCATTTTTATGTATATAGTTGCATGTCTAGATGCACATATATACTTAAATAATAAACTTCTGGAAAGATTTTCTGATTTTTACCGTTCCAGTGATGGCTTGGGTCTGTAATTTTCGAATGAGCTTTCTCCTTTCTGGTTTTGAGAAGCCTAATTTCTCAGGATTCGCATTTAGGTAGTGTATTACATATCCCAGTGCCCAATAATTACAGGTATAAACCTGAACTTGTAATCTGCGTAGAGTAACTGTAGATTTCTCAATCGTTCAGCATAGGTATCTTCTTTCTCGCTGTTCTATAGGTTTATGTTAACAACCGCTGGGCAGCCGACTTCCACAACTGTACACAGTTTCTCTTTCCTGTCCTAAATCACTGTCAGGTATATTATGTTTACATTTTATTTAGGTATTCACTATGACATTCCACCAGCACTACTTTTTATTATGTGTGGCTATGGCTTCTACAATACTGTGGGCTCTTTTTTCTTCAGCCTCAGAGTTATCCTTCCGACGGACCTCATTATACAGTGTCTTAGCTACAACATCGGTAGATAATACCGTGATGACATTTTCAGGCAATTGCTTATAAAGTGGGTGATATCTTCGATGTTAACTCCACAAACTTTGCATCGATTATCACATTTTGTTGCTTTCCCTGCGTCTCTATCTCTTTTGTGCATCAGGTATTTGGTTGATATTTCCTGTTCCTGGATTACAAACGCATAGCTTTCAAAGTGAGGGTTAGTAATCTGATTGTTGGTTTATGATAGACTGCTTTGGTTATAAATGTTATTATCATTCCGGAGCTTTCTGCTAACATATCCATGCACGGTCATCTGCCGATATACGCTCATCCTTTCATCTGATGATATGTTACGGTGGGGTCGTGTGACTTCTTTAGGCATGTATTCAAGGTTATCAGAAAAGAAATGCTGTTCAATGAGTTGCTTTCCACGTCTCATGATGTATGCAAACCTGGTCAAGGTATGTATGTATGTATGTATGTATGTATAGGGAGGGAGAGAGAGACGGGGTGCATGGCCTAGTGGTTAGGGTGTTGCATTCACGATCTAGCGATCATGATTTCAATTCCTAGACCGGATGGTGCGTTCCTGAGCAAAACACTTCATCTTCCGTTGCTCTATGATCACTTCGACGCCTGACGCGTGGCACACCGTACAGCTGTTCAACGTCGATTTGATGGAGGGAGGGAGTTAATGTACAACACAAACATTTTGATCACTATAAACAAATAAAGTTATACAGGGTTGAAATAATTGGTGACATATGAATTTGGAAGGAATAGTCCTCCCTGATGCTTCTGGTGGAAATTGTAATACTTTTTTGATCAACCTAATTTTGGCAAAGCGTTCGTTCACTGAAGCAGAGTGCTATTTCCGTGGCGGCCTCATCTAGAATTACTCATGCTACTTTGAAATAGCTACACACAATGACGGTCCTGTGTGCAATATTGGTAAAGTTCTGGACAGACAGATGTCCTAAAGGAAGCCAAACTAAAATATGAGATGAATACACAGTCTTGCAGACTTGCATTTGATTGCATCTTACAACAACTAGAACAAACACTAGCATTATGAACAGAATCACAGTTTTACTGACTGGTTAGTGAGTTCAGGCAATCTCTGTCAGTCATCCCAAAGATGATCATCTTGTGGTGTAAAGAGCCATGTGACACAGATATTCAGATATCTAGTATGGTTTATTCCACTAATAATGATGAAGCCGAGTTGAGAGCATAGGGTATGAGATGGAGAAAACTTTAATCTTTCCACGAACATGAAAATTATACCTATTAGAGATGTATCAGTAGCTCAGTTTATAAGTGAGCTTTATATCAATTAGAAACAATGATCAAATATTACTACACTCTAAGAGTAGAGATTCCAAGACACCAAAGAAATTGAGCAGCAATCATGAATATATCTCAAGAAATGCTACTGGACGTTAACAGATAACGTCTGATCGAATTTTAAAACTGCAAAGCTAGCTTTATTATCGTGCAATCGTAGCTGACAAATATGGTAACGCGCAGATTAAATCTGGTTTCTAACATAGACATAAGACCTGAGATTTGATAGGAGGGAGTTAGTCAATACCATCTGCCCCAGTACTCTATTTTATCAGCACCCCAGTGATGAGAGACAAAATTGGCCTTGGTAGAATTTGGGCTCAGAACGTAAAGATTCGTAGCAAAATTGTCAGGCATTTTGCCGACGCTCTAAGGATTCTGTAAGCTCACCGCCAAATAACAGCTTCAAATTTTGGCTCAAGGCCAGTAATTTTAGGGGAAGGGGTCTAGTCGATTACATAAACCCCAGTGCTCGACTGGTACTTTATTTTATCGACCCAGAAAGAATGAAAGGCGAAGTCGACCTCAGCGGAATTTGAATTCAAGACGTAAAAAGCTCGAAGAAATGCTGCTAAATATTTTGCCCGACGTTCTAACGATTCTACTAGCTAGCTTCCTAATAATGTCACCATCATTTAAGAGTTACCAGCCCAATTCAGACTATACAAGTCATTTCATTACTGTATTGGAATCTAACGCTGATCTCACCTAATAATCTGCAAATTAGTACGAAATTTGGATGCACCAATACTTTTTAACGGGACAAGGCACGCTATCAAAACCTTTATACCCTATGTAATCGAAGCCACTATCATGATTGGTCGTATAGTATACGCCCTTATTTTTTGTAACAAACAGGCATTTAAGTATGGTTACGTAGTTTTGCAACTGTTATGGGTTCAGTCCCACACTCCGCGGCAGTTTGCACAAGGGACTTCCGCTTCTAGCTTTTGACCGACCAATGACTTGTCAATGAATTTGGTAGACGGAAACTGTGTGGTAGATTGTAGAATATATATGTGTGCATGTGTGTATGTGTGTATGTATGTATGCATGCATGCATGCATTTATGTATGTATGTATGTATGTATGTATGTATGTATGTATGTATATGTATGTATGTATGTATGTATGTATGTATGTGCGTGTACGAGTCATTGTGTTTGAACACAAAACCGTTCGACAACCAAAGTTAGTTTGTTTACGTACCCCCAACTTAGCGGGTCGGCACAAGAGAACTTTTGCGTAGAATAAGTACCAGATTTTAAAAAAATAACTACTGGGGTCGATTTGTTCGACTAAAGGCGGTGGCCCAGCAAGACCGCAGTCCAATGAAAAGATAAAGATACATCTATTCTGGTTTGTGTGTGTGTGTGTGTGTGTGTGTGTGTGTGTGTTCGGGCGGTGGGGGCTAAAATTCATCATTATCATCTCTTAACGTTGATGATGGTAATGATATATATATATATATATATATATATATATATATAGTTAATTCAAACATGAACAAGCACGAAAAAACAACAACGCGAGGACGTGGAATAAGTACAGTGTTATTGGACGCTCAGGAAAGGAAAGAAAGAGGATTTCACGTTTCGAGCGGAGCTCTACATCAGAAATATAGATTAAGTCCAAAGAAGGGAAGACGGAGAAAAAAAATCGCCAACGATACACACGCGGTCACGAAAAATGTATGGTAAATAAACAAACGACATAACGTGTACTGAGTGTACAACTGGACGGGAGGCAGATACAGAAGTTCCTTAATTCTTCATAAGTTATCAACCAATTGGTAATACTAAGTTTCGCACCATTAATGATAATATATATATGATAAAGCGTTGCTGTGTGGTAAGAAACGTTAGCAGAAACGTTAGCACGCCGGGCGAAATGCTTAGCGGTATTTCGTCTGCCGTTACGTTCTGAGTTCAAATTCCGCCAAGGTCGACTTTGCCTTTCATCCTTTCGAGGTCGATAAATTAAGCACCAGTCACGCACTGGGGTCGATGTAATCGACTTAATCCCTTTGTCTGTCCTTGTTTGTCCCCTCTATGTTTAGCCCCTTGTGGGCAATAAAAAAATAAGAAGCTTGCTTCCCAACCACATTGTTTTGCGTTCAATCTCACTGCCTGTCACCTCAGTAAGTGTCTTCTACTGTAACGTTCGGCCGACCTAAGCCTTGTGAGTGGATTTGGTAGACGGAAACTGAAAGGAGCTCGTTGTATATATAAATATATATGTTTGTGTGTCTGTTTTTGTCCCCCACCCACGCCATCGCTTGGCAACTGATGTTGGTGTGTTTACGTCCCCGTAACCTAGCGGTTCAGCAAAAGTGTCCGATAGAATAACTACTAGGCTTACAAAGAAAAGCCTTGGGGTCGATTTGTTCACCTAAAGGTGGTGCTCCAGCATGGCCGCAGTCAAATGACTGAAACAAGTAAAAGAATAAAAGAATATTGTGTGTATGTGTGTGTGTGTACATATATATATATATATAGTTTGCATTGTTTTACATCATTTTATTCCTTCTGGAATAATACCAATGTTTTCTTCGAAACATACGTCGTAAGTATAAAGATTTGAATAACACCTGTGTTTAACTCCATTTCTTTATTTATGTATGTTATATAAAAACATTTCACCAAAACCTGGAATTTCTACCTTTATAAGTAGGCTGTTACATTGTGTGAATTTTATAAGTAGGCTGGTACTTGTGTGAATTTTCACTACCTTGGTAACTACTTTTTTTTTTCCACGTTATTTGTAAACATTGAAAAAATACACTTACATGTGTGTGTGTGTGTGTGTGTGTGTGTGTGTGTGTGTGTGTGTGTGTGTGTGTGTGTGTGTGTGTGTGTGTGTGTGTCTGTACGTGTGTTTGTGTCTGTTTTTGTCCCACCACCACCACTGCTTCAGATCGGTGTTACTGTGTTTATGTCTCCGTAACTTAGCAGTTCAAAAAAAGAGACGGATAGAATAAGTATCAGGCCTAAAAAGAAGTACTGGGGTTGATTCATTCGATTGAAAATTCTTCAAGGCGGTGCCCCTGCATGGCCACAGTCTAATGACTGAAACAAGTAAAAGATAAATATATATTATGTATGTAGGTATGTATGTATGTATGTATACACATACACACACACACATAAACACACACAAATATGTATGGTAGACTCTCTATCAGTAAAACGACAGATTTGCGATTTACTTTGATCTTGTGTGGAACATTGGTTAGTATGTAAAAGAACATTTAACGGTGTGGAACGGCGAGTCCACAGTCGCCACATACGAAATTCTTAGAAGTAGGCTCACGTTGATACCTCTGCTTAAGATTTCCCCGAAACTGATATATATATATATATACATATATATACCAGCAGCAGCATGCATTCTTTATCCCAATGATTGATTGATTGATTGATTGATTGATTGATTGATTGATTGATTGATTGATTGATTGATGGATGGATGGATGGATGGATGGATGGATGGATGGATGGATGGATGGATGGATGGATGGATGGATGGATGGATGGATGGATGGATGGTAGTGGTGGCAGTGGAATAAGTAGAGATGGTGATGTTGATCATGGTGGCAAAGATTCTGTTGTTGCAGTCAGTTTCGTTGCAACTCTTTCGTGGATTCGAGCCTCGTTCGTGGATTCGAGACATTAATAAAATCGGTAACATCGCAGCCAAAACTTACAACCAATGTTCTCACAATTAAAACCAGTGTAGTGAACTCCAAACATATGAACAACAGTGATCGAAGATCGAAAACACTTACTAGAATTTTTGTTTGGAAACGTATCATTTCTATTACCTACATTTGTTTTGTTAATTTTTGACTTTTTTTCCCCACTAACTTTTCCAAGCCCCTTCTTTTCGTTTTCTTCTTCGACTAATGGATTGTCACAAGGATAACTAACTCTCTCATTATTATTGGAATAAACTGTACGAAACATTTGAATGTCACTGTCACACGGCTCTTTACATCACAAGAAGATTACATTTAAGACACATTCTTCGCAAAATCTAAGTCGCCATTTTATCTACGAATACATAAAGAATATACGTGTATTAGCACGTATTGTGTGTATGTATATGAATGGAAGTATTATGTGTGTTTGTATATGTATGGAAGAATTTATGTGCGCATGCGCGTGTGTATTCAAAATAAAAACACCTGGTATATAGACTTTATACAGGAATCAGATTACCGTGTATCCTAGGATTAACGCAAAATAAGTCATTCACAAACATATTGTTGTTCAGCATACGAACTTGTAATCCACAAATACCACGAACACAAAATTACTTCGTTAAATGTATATTATATCATATTATGTTAAATTATATTTTGCTATGTATATTATATTATGTTGTATATATTATATTCTTTCCAAGTCAATTTCCTGTGTTATTTACGCTTGTTACACAAAGTCTTACGATTTTCGAGTTGTACTCGTCTAAGAAATAACTTGATCTGAGAGTGGGTGTTGATACTGAAATAACTACATCATGTAGGGATTACTGCAGTGATTTAACAACACACAAAACTGTTAAATTCACTTTAAATATAAATTTATTTAACCAGATATTAAATTTTTCTTCGCTGAACGACCACCCTGGCATTAATACATTTTTCCACCCTGTCAGTGACCAACAATGTTTTAACAATTGTTTCTGGTTTAGATATAACGACTGCAATTTCAAGGAAGGGGTTCGTCGATTCCATCGTCTCCAGTAACTTAACTTCTTATTTATTTTATCGAAACCGCATAAGGATGAAAGACAAAATGGTGTTAGAGGGATTTGAACACAGAATGCATAGGGCCGGAAGGAATAATTCCCGCGATATAACGATTTTGTCAGCTCACCACGCTTTGCTTGTTCTGTGTATGACATGTGATAGACAGTAAACAATTTCCTGGCGTCCATACATCATATATGATATACATTTTTTTGTTGTTGTTTTTTTCAACTTATGAAAGAACAGGGAAACAAGGGCTAACTAAAAGTCTGAAAACAAGCATTGATGTTTAGGACAAACTAATGAAAATGCTTTGGACAGGTAAACGGCTAAGATTATTTTTAATAATTCCTCCTAATTTTGATACAAACCCTGCAATTTTGAAAGAAGGACAAATCGATTCCATCGACGTCAGCATTTGAATGATACTTTATTTTATCGACCACCCGTAAATTTGAAAGACAAAGTTGATTTCAGCGGTATAAGAGCACAGAATGTAAAGGGACGGAATACGCAAAGGAATTTTATTTTCCGACGTTCTTATGATTCTGCCAGGTCAACAGATTCAGATAATTTAAAAATCAAAAAAACAAAGTATAGTTGAATGAAGATATGAACAACGTTTCATAACATTAGTGAAAGTGGTGTATGTTCAAATATGTGAGAAAGAGAGAGAGAGAGAGAGAGATCGCATATATGGATAAAACGACGAACATTAAGTAAAATGAATTCAGTATCTAGATAGAGTCAATGGTGTATGTTGAAGGTAGAGTATACAAATATTCTAATATATACATACACACGCGCGTATATGTATGCATGTGTATATATATATATGTTCTATATATGTGTATTTGGTTCAACACATGAATTCACATAAAGAATCTTGCAAACCAAATACAAAAACGAAGAATATACATATATAACACAAATCAAAATGGAGGACAGATTTTCGAAGGTCAAATTCCTTTATCGTGTGAATACAAAATGCATAAAAAATTCATCGTAATAGTAGGATTTAAGCGCTCCAATATTACAATCCAAAGAAAAGCAGCAGTACAATACCTTACGATCGTTTCGGAGAAAGCGTTTGTATTGGGCGAATTTTTCAGCCAATACAAATAGTCGCATTTCCCTCATCAGAGGTACAAAAAATCGATTAAAATAATTTAAAAATTTATAAACTTAAAATATCTCCTACTTACAGACCTTGAAATGATATCGAATAATGTTGTAGTTTTTTTTTAAATGTTATAGTTCTTTTTTTTAAACGTTCGCAAAGATATAGAAAAAAGTCTTGTGAGGCGAAGAAAGGTTGTGAAATAAAACATTTGTGCGAATGAAAATAAAAATATTTGTAAAAATGAAATGACGAATGCTATATTGGATAAGAGAAAGGAATGAAGACTTAGATTTCTAAGTCTTCATTCCTCTGATTTATGTTATATTTTGCTCATATAGAGCACTAATTAGGAGAGCTGCAGCAAAGGTTTTCCCCTTTTCTTATTATCCTACACACACACGAACGTGTGTGTGTGTGTGTGTATCTACTATATAAATGAGAGTGGACGTGAAATTAGCAACTACAAACCAAGACAGACGAAATACCGCTAAGCATTTCGCCCAGCGTGCTAACGTTTCTGCCAGCTCACCACCTGAACAACAAACCAATATTCTTTTCTACTCTAGGCACAAGGCCCGAAATTTTGGGGGTGGGGGCCAATCGATTAACTGCTACTTAATTTATCGATCCCAAAAGGATGAAAGGCAAAGTCGACCTCAGCGGAATTTGAACTCTGGAATATATTCTTTTCTACTCTAGGCAAAAAGCCCGAAATTTTGGGGGGAGGGGCCAATCGGTTAGATCGACCCCAGTACGCAACTACTACTTAATTTATCGAACCCGAAAGGATGAAAGGCAAAGTCGACCTCAGCGGAATTTGAACTAAGAACGTAAAGATAGACGAAATACCTTTAAGCATTTCGCCCAGCGTCCTAACATTTCTTATTTCTTTATTGCCCACAGGGGCTAAACATAGAGGGGACAAACAATCGACCTCAGTGCGAAGCTGGTACTTAATTTATAGACCCCGAAAGGATGAAAGGCAAAGTCGACTTCGGCGGAATTTGAACTCAGAATGTAAAGGCAGACGAAATACTGCAAAGCATTTTGCCCAGCATGCTAACGTTTCTGCCAGCTCGCCGCATTAACTACAAACCAATATTAAACGAAAAATGTTTTTGCCGATTAGTTTATAGCTTTTGTTTTGCAGCTCTAGTTTTCCTCTACAACTTTAGTTTATCGTTTTTTAATATGAATAATTTTTACCTCTTTCCAAACATATGACGATGGAGTGCCAAGTAGAATAAAAACAACAAAACGAACGAATTTATCTGACAACCCTATATAAATATATATACATGTGCATTTGGGTGTATGCGTGTTTGCTTGTTTGTATCGAAATCTGAAGAGAATTTTAATCAATCAAAATCAATTAGTGCAGCTCATTATTTATGATTGGTGGTTAGAGTTTCAGTAAAGACCAGCATTATATTGATGGAATAAATCCTGTAAAAACCGTCTAAAATAATCTATTGACAAAACATATTGATTGATTGAGCATCGATCACAGTATATCAAAGCAAAGTATAGAATTAGACACAACGTGGTGTTGGCAAGTTCGTAGTATCATCTTCAAACACACACACACACACACACACACACACACACACACACACACACACACACACGCACACGCGCACACACACACACACACACACACACATTATTCAGATACACATACACAGACGTACATACAGACGCACACACAAATACGCACACGTACACTCATATGTACCACCGACACATACAGACAAACACACTCCACAATGTTACATTGTATAAAACCCAGTACTATCCAGCGAACCAACAGACCGTAATGGCATCCATCCATCCATCCATCTTCTCTACCCAATGTTTCTGGAGAAGTCTTGGGTCTAGAATCCTGAGACACCTCCTCCATAGGGTCCTATCAGAAGTCCTACTATTATACTTTCAAACTGGATTCCCAAGCATGACCAACTGAGACTATACATATTATCCAACCAACTTGTTCTTAGTCAACCCCTAGGTCTCTTGCCGATTGACTTGGATTGAAGAATCCGTCTTGCATTTCTTTCCTGTTACATTCTAATCTTATGTTTGTAGTATCGAAACTATTTTATAGATTTTGTTTTGCTGTTTTAGTCTTTCTCTACAATTTTACTTTATCGCTTTTTAATTTGAATAATTTTTACCTCTTTTCAGACATATAACGATGGAATGCCAAGCAGAATATAAAACCCGAATTTATCTGACAACTCAGTATCAATGTACATGCATTTTTGAGTGTATGTGTGTGTGCTTGTGTGTATCGAGAATTAGTAACTCGACCCGAAGAGACACCCTGATAAGAGTGCTATGCACCCTGTCGAGTGATCTAGAGATCCTTCGGAAGATCCCCACTTCGGAGATCAATATTTGCGACCATACTCTTTCAGTTATTACCCAACATTCATGACCATAGGTGAGAAAAGCAATGAAAACCCAATAAGCATCGAATATTTGAACTGGTGCATTACTGTACCAGCGCCTGCAATTCTACCATCCAATTCCGCCTCTTGCCTCTCCATCACTCGTGAATACTGCACCGAGGCACTTAAACTTCTTCACTTGCTTCAGTGATGTTCCATTATCATGCAGAGTGCACTAAGAAGACTTTCTTGGGAGGGCCGTCTTAAAACAAGAATGGGCACATTAGATAATGTAGCCCTAATACACAAAAAAAAAGAAAACAAAAAACATCTGAAATACTTTTGATTACAAGTCTACCTGATCGCTGTTAACCCAGGGGTGAACAGCGACAACAAACCTATTATATATCTGAGCTGCAAAGTTCAATAGCACTCACACATATATTCATATATGTAAAAACATATAAACACACACACCATCACTACCACTCAAACAGGTACTAACCCACACCACCACTACCATCATCACTGCCGTCGCCACAGCCGGCCACCATAACTCCAACGCACCACCACTACTACTATCATCATAACCCATATACGCACACATGTACATTTACACATATATACACCCACCACTTATACTTACATACAGACAAATACAAACTTGCATGAATCAACAGGAGAGCCTCTATGCGGCAGTTCTAGCTGCTAGAAATAGCAATCAATATTAACACAAATCCACACCATATTGTCATATAAACGGAAGGACACATATCATCATCATCATCATCATCATCATCATCATCATCATCATCATCATCATCATCATCATCATCATCATCATCATCATCATCACCATCATCATCTCTACCGTACAACTACTACCATCGTAATTACCATCACCATCAACATCACCACTACCATCATCACAACCGTCGCTACAACTACTATTGTCATAATCGTCACCACCAGCACAGCACCACCATCACTACCATCGACATGTGATGGATTGCCGGATGACAAATACTAAGCAATACAAGAGAAGGGGCAAGCAAGACACGGGAAGAAATTGAGAAAACTGATCTTACGATACAAAACTTCACGCATGAGATGCCAAAGGACCGCAACAAATTGAGTGACGATGGGTAGAATCAGTTCTCTCTAAGCAAGCATGGAAAAAAAAATTATTATTTAAGTTTACAGCAAGGCATTGTGTTTGCAAATCGGA